>NW_020837946.1:47243645-47449141 GCF_003676395.1 Aethalodelphis obliquidens
CCTTCCTTCCTTCCTTCCTTCCTTCCTTCCTTCCTTCCTTCCTTCCTTCCTGTCTTCCTCCCTCCCTCCTCTTCCTTCCCATTCCCTCCCTTCCCTTCTCTTCCCTTCCCTTCCCTTCTATTTCTTTGCTTTCTTTTCCTTAATTTATTTCTTGTCTTCAGTGTATGAGAAAGAGGAAGCTAGACAAAGACTGCAATGTTGCATGTTTTGTTATTATAAAAAGAAAATACTCAGCTGCACTACAGTGTTGCCAGTATACCACACTATTACAAATGCTGCAGCTACACAATGTTGATATGCTTTTCCTGATGAGCAGAAAGCTCCTTTTGCTTTGAAGCAACTTTAAGGCATAAAAACTCACAAACAAAATAAAAATTACTAGACTAGCACAGGGCACAGTTCTACATAGAGAGTGATAATACTGAAAACCCAAGTCACAGTGTGATAGTAATAATGCTTCATTATACATCTCTGGAAATTTCTTAATCCGTTTCCTGGGAAGAAGTTGAAATACTGGACTCTTCAGTTAAAAACTAGATAATTGCCAATCTTATCATCACCTCTGAATGGGCCACATCTGCAGAGGATTTTGATTGTTAGGATCTGGACTTTAAAGGAGGTCTGATGTCATTAACTGACTTTTCTCAACTCACTAAATAAATAAATTCTGCTCACATACTGTTCACAGTTCCTATTTTGCTGTGCAAATGGAATGGTCATCTGCTTCAAACTTTAAAAAACATTGGAAAGAATATTGGTCCTGAATATGGCTCTCTGAATTTGGTCAGGGTCCATCTGGCATAATTTGCAAATGGACAGGTTTCCACATATTGGCTATAATACTTTTGAAACCAACCTGTAGATGATTTTACAATCTGCAGATGGGAAATCCAATTATTGCCACCTGTTCTTATCTACAGCATAGCTATTTCTTAATGAAATATTTCTCTGAATACTTGAGACTTTCTTTTTTTTGCTTTTATTTAATAGTTGTTTGCTTTACTGTACCATTGTTTTTATTCCAAGAGAAATATTTCATTAATAACATATCAATAAGTATTCTTTCATTTATGTATAAAAATAATTGCAGCAGCATGTCCTTAACTTATTTAAAACTTACCATGAGAAACAATCTCATGTAATTATGGAATTCTCTTTGTTAATATGAACTCCATTTTTTAAGATTTGCTAGAGCTCCTGATAAGTTATTCAGGGTTGCAATTAAGTGGATATTGTGATGACATCTGGATAGTGAAAGTACAGTTTATAGCAAAATTGTCAATAAGGCTGGTGTCAATAATTCATTTAATGTTTTTTCCTATGTACCCCAGAACATGTTTCAAACTATTTTTTAAAATGTAGAACACCATATTTAAAATTAGTATTCAAAAGTTCAGTGCATAAAATAAATGAATGAAATAGCTTTTTTGCCCAGGATCTTCCCCACTCACACTACCCATTCCATGTCTTACCTCCATGGCCACCTGGAGTTAGCCCCGTGATATTTCTAATGTTCAGTGGAATCTTAGTTCAGTGGAATCTTAGTTTCAAGTTATGGCACAAGATCAGGGTGAGAAATGGAGATTAGTCCACCATGTTGTGTAGTGGCAATTAAGTGTAGTATTTTAGAGTTTGATATCCTCAAGTTGCCTTTTCAGTATTTTCCTTGAGTATCAAGGATGTTTTGAGAAATATAGAGCCCTGGCAAAATGCCTTAGGGATTAGGTTACATCCCTAATACAGGAGCCTAGGATGGTGGGAGAGACATCACAGACCCTCTGGCAATAAGAAACAGCAGCATTTGTTGGGAAAGCAGACAGCAAGGTTGAAGTCATAGGAAACCCCTTCCTCAAGCCACTCAATCTAAGGTAATTTATAGCGAGTTAAAACATTTAAACAGAGGCTACTCAAATTTTTGCTCATCTGGCATATGAGGAATCAAACTGCTTTCACCTTAATCTGGTGAGGTAAAAAAGATATGCTCACACATGCAGTAAACTTTATGAAGCAGTTCATGATCAGTTGTGCCAGCAAACTTTCTAAGTGACTTGTAGCAGCAAATAAACTGAGGCTTGCTTTAGGATTCCAAATGGTTGAGGAAAAGTTTTTCTTTCTGTTAATTCATAGTAATAGAAAAGTACTTCAGTTTGTAAGGCCACAGATTCAGAGTCTTTGCACATTCATTAAATCATTTTCCATTAAAGTAATGAAATAATCCAGTAACAAAAGCCTGTAGATGAGGGTGTAAACAACTTAGTATGACTTTTCCACTGTTCATCTCATGTATTCATTTTCTTGAATTCCCATTTCTGTTTGTTGCCAGGATCAGATCTTTATTCCATGTTTTGCTTTCAGATTGTGATTTAGGTGAACAAACAAAGTTTAGGGGGAAAAAAGCAGTTGCCATTTTGATGTAATTTGAATATTTAAAAGTTCTCGGTAAGTTGCTTTGGAGCTCTTTTAAGTACATGAGGATTCCTTTCCTCCTAATCAACAGAATGCCTGCTCCTTTCTTTTTCTGCTTGCTGGAAGGAGTAAACTCTGAGAGCACCAAGAGTGCTTTCTATTCCTCGTGACACACTCCCTCATATCATTCCTGCCTTGGTTGCTGTGCTAACTGTTCCAGACAGATGAGGGAGCCAAGGCAGGCTTAGGAGGATCTTGATGTTTGCCTAGGTACTCTTCAAGCAGAGCTTCTGATTATTTGGCGCCCAGCACACACCTTACAACAGTTACATTACTGCATTGTGAGTATTCAGGCAGCAGAAGACTCTGCCTTTTGGGGGACTGTGATAAACACTGGAGTAAGTCACCTGCAGTTCTAGTCAATTAAGTTTCCTGAAATCTCTCTGTATTGTGTTTTCTGTCGTGAATCATATATTACACTGTCACAAAGTTACGTAGTGCAGTTTCGAATCTCTGAATAACCACTGAACAAAACTGCAGGGTTCCTTGCTAGGAATCACCAAAATGATTTCTTGTTCAGGGATATCACTCCTTGTGAGGTAAAACTTGTTGTTAAATAATATTAAAAGTATGAAGTGATTAATGATGGGGAAGATTTGCTATTTGATGTTTTCATGCAGGATTTCTTTTTGTTTGTTTATTTTTAAGGATTATAGGTTTATAATTATTCTAGATTTGAATATTTTAATGTAAAAATGTATAAGATTATATGATGACTATGAAACTTAAGAAAGGTATGTCATCAAAACGTTAGATCACAGCAGTATGAAAAATAATGAACGACCATCTCTATAACAATCTAAACAAAATGCAAAATGTGTTCTTACTAAGAATATATTGGCATATGTTACCACAGAAAGATATATCATAATAGAAAATGACCACAAAATTTCCCATTTATTCGTCTATTCACTCATATATTAGTTCAGTAAATATTTACAATATATGATGGTGGTAATATTAAAAATTGAGACAGTCTTGATAGGGTCATAGCAGTGAATTTTTTTTTTTTTTTTTTTTTTTTGCTTAAACAACAGAAATTTATTTTCTCACATTTCTGGAAGCTGGAAGTCCAAAACGAAGGTGTTGGCAGGTTTGGTTTCTCTGTAAACCTCTCTCTTTGGCTCGCAGATGATTGCCTTCTTACTGTGTCCTCATAAGACTCTTTCTCTGTTTATACATTCCCGGTGTATCTCTTCTTATAAGGACATCAGTCATATGGATTAGGGCCTCACCCTAATGGCCTCATTTTAGCTTAATCACCTCTTTAAAGACCTATTTCTAAATATGGTTACATTCTGACATACTAGGGGTTGGGACTTCAACAAATAAATGTGATGGGGATGGGGGGGGTGTAATTCAGCCCATAGCACCATGTATTTATTTTGTATTACATAATTGTGGAGAAAAAATTAGAGACTTATGGGGACAGAAAGATTTTAATTTTTTTTTTTTTTTTGGTACGTGGGCCTCTCACTGTTGCGGCCTCTCCCGTTGTGGAGCACAGGCACCGGACGTGCAGGCTCAGCGGCCATGGCTCACGGGCCCAGCTGCTCCGCGGCATGTGGGATCTTCCCAGACTGGGGCACGAACCCGTGTCCCCTGCATCGGCAGGCGGACTCTCAACCACTGCGCCACCAGGGAAGCCCTAGATTTTAATTTTTATTGAAATCATCTTTCATTGTTTATAATCCTTCTAGGTAAAATTGACACGTTTATTTAACAAGAGGGCAAAAATATATCTATTTAAATTATGTTTGGAAGATTGACAAACATACCTTTTGATCCGGCTACTGTGCACACTATTTGTGTATAAAGGGAAGGAGAGGTCTCTAATATTTAATGAATACTTTGTGAGTAATACAATGAGAGTTCAATGTTAACCAATACTACTCTCTGCCAGGCTCATAGCAGTGAATTTTGAAGGAGGGAAATACAATGAATTATATGGCAGTCAACTGTAATTCTTCTTAACTAAAGAAAAATTGTTCTTCCATGAGTATAGGAAAGCAGCTGATTTACTTACCTCACTATATTCTTATGTCGTGAGCTATATTTTTATATAAATTTAAATTGCTCACATTTGTGAATTCAAACTCTATTAATGATTCTGAAATTAGACAGTATAATAGAAGAAAAAAATAGTTCCAGTGATGATAGCAAAACTTTGGCTTTCATCTCAAAGGGATGTAGTAGTGTTACAAATGTTGGGAGTGGATTTAGAAGAATATTAGATCAGTGGGGGAGATTGTCTAGTCTGCTGGTGAGTGCTTGTGAATATAGGTAGGAAGATAACCTATAATTTTGCTAAATTTGAAGCCCTGTCACATCTTTTTTATATTCTGTAAAATAGGTACTACTTGCTTTGATTTCAACTCAAACAAAAAGATCTTTTACATAGAAATATAAAATTTCAAAATTGGCAAAAGGGCCCTGGAAACTGTCTAGTAAACCTGTTAAAGCAAAAACTGCATTGGATGTTGTTAAACAGGCAAGGATGAGTTTATTCAAGGCTGTTTTAGTAGAGGAGAGAGGGAGCAGCATGTAGTCTAAATTCAAATACACTGAAACAAAAGGTGGGAGAATTTTAATGTTTGCTAATTGGCTTTACCCAAAGGAAAAGTAAACTTTCATATCTTCATGATAAGAGGTAGTTTCACATCTTGAATTTCAAGTCACCCCTGGAATTAGGATCCTCCCCTTCCACAGAGACTGGGAGATAGAGACACTGTCTTCCTTGATGATTCCTTTTCAAAGAGATGTCTTCCAGGTCCTTGAGAAAGACATTTCTGGGTTGTAAACTGGCAAGAGGGTTTTTGAAGATATACTTCTCAAAGGACTGAGAAATAATTTACAATTGCATGTTTCCTATAATAAGTGCTCTAAGAAGAGGGAAGAGGGGACTCCTGTGGTTAGGTCATCTGGGCACATAAGGGCAGAGGTTGGAGGCAGGTCAAGGAGTTTAGAGTCAGGAGGAAGACTGTCTAAAGTTTAGTCAAGCTGAGGGAAAATTTGAGGCCATCTTGGTCAACCTCCTTAACTTTAAAGGTAAAGATAAGGTAAAGATAATGAGAACCAAAGGGAGAGGGGAATGGCTTTGGGGAATGTCTTGGTCATGTTACAGGGCAATTGGTATAAAAAACCAAGGCTAAGCCCAAAGCTTCCAGTTTAGTACTAATGGGGCTCAGTTGATTTTAAAATTCAGTTCATGAAAAGGAAAAAAGATCAAATTGCTTGTTGGAATTATGAAATCAGAATGGAAACATACCTTGAATATTCTTCTCACTTTAGCAAGGTCACACCTAAACAATTCTAGAGACTTCTAGAGACTAGATTGCTTCTTTAAATACCATCCAAGAAATGAGATTTCAGTTTCATTTACAATCTTCTTCTCAATTCCAATCACTATTTTCCAGTAAATTTAATCTTAATTGTTTCATGCTGGAGATGAAACCCTTTCCTTTTTACTCCTAACAAAATAGAAAATAGTTACTCAAAAATCTATAGTTAGAAATTTTAGGTTTGAAATAAACCATTTTATCCCCAAGGTAACTGAATAGGTAGAATAGGTGACTTTTCTAAATTTGCACAGTGAATTATGGACAGAGATTGTTGCATGCAAGTACACTACTCTATTAACATAATTTTAAAATTCTCTCTGAGCCTTTCTCATGAATGAATTGAGTCAGGTAATATTAAGCAGATGAGAAGCAAGTTAAAAAGTGAACAACTCTGAGCTTATCCTATCCTAGGTACTTCTGATGGTCAACTACAGGAACTAAAAGAAACAAAACCCATTATTATATACAACAAAACCATCTAGCATATATAACATATCACCTCCCTTAGCTAATGTAACCCTTTAATGAGCAGAGAAGCTTATCTGAGGCTGCCGCGGAGTTACTATAGTAGTTATTTAAATAGCGCGTGACCCCTTTTCATCTTTCGGTTATAGCTGTAAAGAACTATGTATATATGTTAGATATTTCTTGAGAACTTGCTTCTAATAATTTCATGGTTTTAAATCATACTTAATGCCTTTGAAAATGATTTACATGGCAATGGCACTGGTCCATGTGCACTATGGATTCTATATGGTGAAGGTCCTATGACATAATTATGGTAGAAGTAAAAAACAGCTAATTTGAGATTATCTCGTGATTCTTGGACATGATCAGCTTTGTGGTAAAAATGAGCAAACGATATTTACAAACAGCATAAAAATGTTCATATTTAACTTTTTTTGTTATGAATAAAACTGTATGACTTTGATAAGAGTTTTTTCCTTCCAGTTTTATTGAGATATAATTGACGTACAGCACTGTTATAAGTTTAAGGTGCATAGCATAATGATTTGACTTATATACATCATGAAATAAGTACACAATAAGTTTAGTGAACATTCATCATCTCCTAAAGATACAAAGTAAAAGAAAAAAAGGTTTCTTGTGATGAGAACTCTTAGGATTTTCTCTCTTAACAACTTTCATATGTAACATCCAGCAGTGTTCATTGTATTTGTCATGTTGCATACTACATCCCTAGTACTTATTTACTTGTAACTGGAAGTTTGTACCTTTTACTACCTTCATCCAATTCCCCACTCTCCTAACCCCAATTCTGGTAACCACAAACCTGATCTTTTTTTCTATGAGTTTATCTGTTTGTGTTTGAAGTCTAATTGACCTACAACCCTATTTTTGTTCCTGAATCACAAGTAGTGATTCAGTATTTCTATACACTACAGAATGATCATTGTGATAAGTCTACTTATATCTGTGACTTTTATGTCCTCAGTAAAGTATAAATAAAGTGGTTTAGGTGGGCATTGGCATGCAAATCCACTTAGCAGCTATTACTTCTGTTATTTTTCTCTGGAGGGGCAATTTGAGCAACTGGAAAATTCCTTGGCTAGTTCTCCAAAATTCCTTCTTAAAGCACTTTTGTTCAACCAGTAGGAATTATTATTTCAACCTGGTTATTTGTTTAAACGGTATTAGGTAAACTCTCAAAGGCCATGATAAGATTCTTTACATAACTACCTTGTACCCAAGAAATTAAATGGGGATCCATTAACATATACATGAGAAAGCCTGGAAATTCGTAAGTTGCTCATAAGTGAAGCCAAAGTATCACTGTTGCAGTAGAGGCTTGCGAGGGTGTTAAAAACATTCTAAGGCATTTTGAGAAATTCTCTGAATTATGTAGAATAGGCTTGCTTATGCTGCAGGAAAAAAAAAAATCAAACCCTGATGCCTTTGTAAAACAGAGATTTGTATCTCACTCCTGTGAAGTCTAATAAAGTTTGGTTGGCCCTTCTCTATCTTGCAGCCAGGCCATCTGGAACACATGACCTCCAAAGTCAACATAGCAGGATAAGAGGAGTTGTAAGATTGTTCAGGAGGTTTTTAATCACCAGGTCTTGAAGTGGCTTACTTTACATCCACCATCACATCCCATTGGCCAGAACTGTCTCTGACTCAACCTTCCAGGGGTGAGAAGTGGGGAAATATGGTTTTTCTATGTGCCTAGGAAGAGATTACAGTGTGATAAACTCCTATCATTGAATCTGCTGTAATCTCCCCACAATAATATTCTTCCCTAACGTCACCTCCCAAATTGCGTCACAAATCAGTATTCATTAAACATTCAGTGCATTTGTATAAATATGTTCAGTACCTTGACCTGAAGTACAGTGATTTACAGTAGTTACAATATCTGTGTGTATTCTGTCTACTTGTAAAACATAATTTATTGAGTTTTTCCAGCCCTACTGCCGAACTATTTATTAAATCGGGCTCTTCCTCTTAAATATCAGGTTCTCCAATAGGCTGTTGCAAACACTCAGTTGTGTTCAATTCATGGTTGAATTCAAGGATGAATACTATAAGAATCAATATCCTGGGTTATTATTTAAAGATAAGTTAATGTGTACAAACCATATATGCAGCTTGTAAGGACGACGTGCTCTTATGATGGTGTGCTAACTCTAACAGGTCTATCCCAGTATGTTACGAGTAGGGGTCCATTTTCCTTAGAAGAATTATTTCTAGTTATAGGCTCTGGTGAATAACTTTCAAATACATGATTTCAGGACATGTGAAATATAATTCTCTCAAAAATATATTGATTGCCCTCTGGAATGAAAGTGTGACTCTCACATTTAAAAGCCATTCTTTAGCAGCAGATTCCTCACTTAGGTAACTTGTGCATAATTTATTCCCTTTATTCATATCCAGTTCCAGGAATAATTCACTATAAGGCCTGCATAGTTAGTACAAGTCCAGAGTCTCTTATTTGATACCCTTGGGGACAGATGTGATTGGAAATTCAGAATTTTTACTATTTTTTGTGGGGGAGGGGCGAGTTAGAGCTTCTCCAATTTTATATGCATACGCTATGTGAATCTGTCTTACTCACTGTTTTGCTTTTTACTTAAATGTCAAAATCTGGGTGTTTGGGGCATTACTAAGCATAAGTAGTTTTATTCCATGAGTAAGCAGGCAAGGAGAAATCCTGTGCTGCTTTGGGAATAAGTTCCTAAGTAGCATGGACCCATCACATTGCAAGACTCTTTGGTAAAAGAGCATAAGTTGCTTTTTCCATGTTATATCCACTGTGTCACAGAATGCAATGCAAATGCAACCTGAGACTCTGTTCAATTATCCTCTTAATTCAAGCTGCATGAAGTACACAGTGACTTCATGATAAAAACTCCCAATGGCATTCTTCTCTGGGGTTTGAGTTTAATAGGTGGACCTAAAATATAACACATGGGCCTAATTATTAATCTGAATAATGGCCAGCATGGATGTTGTGGTTTCCTAGATCCCTGTTCCAGTGGCTGGGAGAACGTCTACCCCTTCACTGTCTATTTCTTCATGCATGCCTGCTTTGACAGGCTTCATGGGATCCACCAATGCACAGATGGTCTGTGCAGTTTCCTCAAGCACAAAACAACATTTCTGTACTTGTTGTCAGGACCTTAAGTTGCACAGTATTCTATCTGATTATTTTCAAATTCTGGATTTGCTATAGGGAGTCAAATGAAAACTATTTGCATAAAAGAATTGAGAGCACAGGTTGAATTAAAGGGGCAAACATTTGGGTTGAAACTAAATCTTATGTAAAAGTCACTTACACTGGTTTTTTTTGTTTGTCATTGATATTGTTTTCCCATGACCTCTAATAACATGAGGCAATGCTTGAGGTGTGCCTGTTTATAAAACTAAAAAAATAAATATGAGGGCTTTTTCTTTTTCCAGTTAGAATAATACACCAAAGAGCAAATATTTACCTTCTAATTTAAAATTCATGTGATTCATGGAGATAACAATAAGCAATTAAAACTGATATAAAACCATAATATTTAATTTGATATTTAATCTACTTATTGCAGTAATTTGTCCACAGATTTGTTTTGAGAGTTATTTCTATCCAGATATTGCGATAGTGTCTGGGTAAGGTTTGTGGGTATTTGAAGAGCTTTTTTATTCAAAGGAAACAGTCCACAAAGCTTTGAAAGAAAGATATATAAACCTGCTGGGCTTAAACAGATTGTTTAATTTGGATTTTCTACTTTGCTCTTGATTTCTAGCCTTTAACTTCTCACTCTCTCAAAGTACTTTGAAATGGAGTAATGTGTTAAACATGCAGAGAAATTAGAAATTTGGCTCCAGCAAAGAAATTATTTCCAGGGGAAAAGAAAGTTGTGAAGAAAATGTTTTAGAAATGAGAACAGCATGTAATGGGAATGGGAGAAGTGAGCGTTTGAGCTCTCATTACCATATGAATTTTAATTCTGGCCCGAATAGCCCTCCTCTAAGTGCAAGGCCACACTCCACCAGAGGACTTGGTTTTCTGAGTCATTGCCCTTTCATGGTAACATGTGGGAATTACCACAGTAAAACACATGGCTTTATGAGTCTTCATTGGGTTCTTCACATTACTGGGACTAGATTCACTTTTTAACTTTTGCAAGGGGTGTGATGGAAGAAAAGATTTTCAGTTCATTGATTGTATAGGTTTCACAGGTACAGTTTTGACTACTAATGGGGATAGTCCATATAAATTTGGTGAATGGTCATTAGGTCAGCATATGAGAAGACCTGAAATGGTATGGACAGTGTAGTTCTCCATGTCTTTAGAATAGGAATTAACTTCTACCAACTACTTTTTATGTTTTTCATTTGTCTTCGTTCATCTTTGACTGTAATCAAAGTTGAATTGGATACTAATTGTCTAGGTCTATGCTGTCCAATACACTAGCCTCTAGCAACATGTAACTATTTACATTTTAATTATTTAAATGAAATAAAATGAAACATTCAGTTCCTTGGTCACGCTAGCCATATTTTACATGCACGGTAGTCACTGGTGGCTAGTGGATACAATATTGGACGGTTCAGAATGAACATCTCCATCATCACAGAAAGTTCTATTGTGCATCGCTAATCTAAATGCTAAATACTGAAGATTAGTTATCTTGCTTCACAGAGAAACACCTGAGTAAGTACCTATTTCCCAGTTATATTTACTATGGAACTAGCTGGGCATATTCTTGGGAGATACATTATTGTAAAATTCTTATTAGATGGCATTAGTTTTTAGCATTTTAAAAAATATTCTAAGAGTGCACCATTGGTTTAAATGGGTCAACTATTTGCCTAATATGCAATTTTTAAACTTTGTTACAATATCATCATTTATTTTGAAATAGAACATTTTCCTTACTTGGAATAAAACTAGTCCTTGTGGGATGGCAAAATGATCTGTCCTCTAAAGAAATTCACAAGAAGGATGACTTAGAGGCAGAGTAACTAGGAAATTTTTAAGCTAGTCATCTCTCCCCTCTCATTCCTCCCTTATCCAATAAATTCCCTGCATAGCTAGGAAACACACAGCGATCTCATTGTACTGGGGATGGATTTAAAAATGAAATTATTTGTATCCTTTGATTTCTCCCCATCTATCTTCAATCAAGAAATAAGATTTTTAATTAGAAAACTCACTTAATGTAAAACATTTACTCATTTCACCAGTTAACTACTATTTTATTTTTCTCATTATTTTCACAGCCCTATAGTATACTTCTAGAGTTGCCGTTAAATATCCTATCATGGCTGTATTTACCTCAGCTTTGCTGTTTAACAATATTATGCATGCATATAGTAAGCTTAATTTACTCAAATAAAATGTACAAGTCTAAAATCCTCAAGGTGAAATTCAAGGCTTTCCATCAAATGAACCTGCCTTACTGCTTAGCTATCTTCTTCACAGTGCTCCCAAAGAATCCTCCATCCTAATGTCACTGTTTAGCTTATCATTTTTCTATGACTATACTCAAGTCTCTCACCTGTGCCAAAGACTAAAGGATTGTTACCTGGAGCCATGTAAAGGCATAGAGGTACTCACACTCGTTGCTTGCTCACTGCATCATTCTTAATTCTCTGATGGCTGGTGGATGGCAGCCTTAATTTGTCAACACTCTTTGGAAATCACTACAAAAACTCAAGGTTTGAGAAGCCATATCTGTTTCCTAGACAGACGGACAGAGACTAATATTACACAGAGTGAAATAAGGATTGGCCTTGGTGGAGGGTTCGGTTTGGTATGTGCTATTGTTTGATGCAGAAATTAGAACATAAAACATTTACCACCCTGAAAACCTTCTTTACAGATCACTGTACAAATACTGACCACTAATATTTCAATAATGTGTTGGAAAATACCAACTCTTGATTTTATACTTTTCCTACTGTCATTTTTTTGCAGAGTAAGATATTTTGAAAAGCATACAAGAAAGAAAAGAGAATAATAAACCATCACATATTTACACCCATCTCTATCAGAACCTAATAATGTTTTCATTTCACTGACTTCTTGTTTGGTTAAAACATTTTTTTTTTTTTTGGTTTTGGTTCTTTTAAACTTTTTAAAAAGAAATAGAACATTACAAACATGGTTAAAACCCCCAATAAACATTTTCCAATACCTTTTCCCATCATCTCCCCTAGTTTCAATTTGGTATTTATCAAGTTAGGCCACTTTGAGTAGGTGACACTAAGCAAAGACTTTAAGAAGGTTTTGTTGCTATTGATATAAAAACTTTATTCCAGTACATTTTCTGAGGTCCCTTGTCTGAACAGCAGAATCTAATGTTTAATCATTCTTTTCCTGAAAGTCTATTGCTGTCATTATTTTGTTCCTGCTTTTAAATGATATATTATGTGGGTATAAAATTTCACACTAACAGGTTTTTCTCTTGGCAATTTGAAGATATTATTTTACAGATTTATGGCTTCTTATAACAGATGAAGCCATCTGTTTATATTGCTTGCTAGTATAACAGATGCTAAGTTTGTTTGTTTGTTTGTTTGTTTTGAATAGTGACATCCCCATAACAGATGCTAAGTTTTTAAAACTTAGCATCTGTTTTACTGATTCCTAAGTTTTTAAAAAATAATCTATCTTTTCCCTCTGGCATTTTATATGATTTGTTCTATATTCTTAATGACCTGCAGTTTCACTATAATGTGACCAGCTATGGATTTGTATTTATTTATTTATTCTGCTTAATACTGAGAATATATTTTTTATCTGTTAATCACATTCACCTTTGTGCAAAATTCTCAACTATTACCCATCACTCCTTTTGTAACATTTTTTTCTGTAACACCTATTAGATATCCATTTATTTCTTAATTACTTTTATGACATTTATGTCTTTGTCTCTCTATGCTGTATTTTGAGTGATTTCTTCAATTCTGTTTTCACTTCGAAGATTGCTTCTTTGTTTGTCCTGTCTCTATTTTTAAATTGGGCTTTTCATTTTAGTGATTATACTTTTCAACTATAACACTTCTCTTTTTCCATAGTTCTTGTTTCATTTCTTCCTGTTTTATTTCATAATTTCTTGTTTCCTTTCATAGTTTATAAGCTTCCATTTATCTCTGAGTATTTAAAATCTTTATGTTAAAGTTTGCCCAATTGTTCTATGAAGTTAAATTTCTCCTGGAGTGCACACCTATTTTGATATTGATGTTTGCTGCCTTCCTTAGCATTGAGTTTTTCCTTTTTTTTTTTTTCTGGAATTAGTTTTGTGGTTGCCTTAATCCAACACTCTGGCAACTGGTTCAGAGCCTGATTTTATAATCTGGATCAGGGAGTGTTTTTAGGTCTGTTCCTAGTCATGTGGTTTAGTTTTGTCTTTTTTGCCTGTAGTTTCCTGTCTGTCATAGTTACATTCAGCAGGTTGGAAGCAGTTTGGATTAGCCTTCTTTATAGAGTATGCTGGCCCAATTCTAAACCTACCCACCTCCTGGCATCAGGTCATGAGCCTGACTCCAATCCATGTCCCTCTCGGAGTAAATATTGATGTTCATTAGCACACCAGAGCCAAACTTGAGACATTTCCTATCTCTGGATCCACAGGGTAGCACACCTGCTGCTTTGGTCCCATTAGCCAGTTAAGCATTGTTTTGTTTCTGGCTCTCAAAAACATATGTCTTGTATTTGAGCCCAGCAGGACAGTTTTTCTCTTTTGCCTATCATTGTTTTGTTTTTATAGTAGAGAAGTAAATGCTTTAAAGCATGAAATCCCTGCCATCTTGAGTGGAATTCGCCCTTCTAACAGTTTTTTAATCTCAAAGTATTGTGTTTAGAATACTAGTCTCAAACTATTGCACTTAAAAATGTTACAAAGTGTGTTACTTATTGAGACTATGCTCAGAGAGAGGAATTTCTCTCTTTTGTCACGCCCAAATTATGCCTAGAGTATAATAAGAAAGTTATATTCTCTTAGCTCTATCTTCTGGTTATCTGGGAAGCCATAATAATAAGAATCCCAACTCATACCAATTAATATTGTTACACTGATTATTAGTAGTGCATATTTTAGTACTTCACAGTTTTGTGGTTGACACTCTCGTTTACATAAAAATGCAGTTATTTTGGGGACCTTTTTAGGGTATGTATTTGAGACATTTTTTTCTAATTCTCCCTGACATAGAAGTGAGCACACAGATAAAGCTTTTTAAATAGTTTCTAAGTGAACCATAACTCTTCTGAGATAAGAATGACTTTAAATATGATCTAGTTAAACTTTTCATTTATAGATGAAGAAATTTGACCTTGGATAAGTTACGTGATTTTCATAAACACACACAGATAATGAATAGCAGATAGAAGTTGTCTTAGTTTTCTTGTTTCCATGACTAGATTTGAAGTTCTAGTTTGTAGAACTTTGAATGTAATGAACTGAGACACATCTTTGAATGTGACACTACGCATAATAAAAGTATTGCTCATAATAGTTACTCAGAAATTATTAGGAGATAATGATAAGAAAATTAGTAATAAAATAATGTGGCTTTGTTACTATTATTTATATTATTGATACTATAATTAACTCTATTCATCCACAAAGCGTGTACCATTTTAATGACACTTAATATGTAGGAAAAAAATCATAGATTGGTCTCTTTTTCCTCAGAATGTCTTCAGGTATTTATGATTTTTACATATAATTCAATTTTTTAATCTCTAAAGCTATTTCCATTTTGCAAACATTAGAAATGCAAATGTACTTCCACTGTAAGCAATAATAGTGTAACAGGGACTCAATATAGTCTCCCACTGCAAATAAGCAACTAGAAAACTGAACAAAATTTACAAAAAAATGATTTTTAAAAATTGGACAACAAACAGCACAGGACCATGGTCCCTGACAGAAAGAAAATAAGAAGTTTTCTTGTTGAAAACTTGAAATGAGCCTTACAACTGTCCCAATTTCATATTACCTGCAAAGAGTTTCCAGGTCACAGAGCAGGAAACAAAAACAGCCTGGTGGTCTCCTTGAATTGAAGAGACAGAATGGAATTTGGGGATGTGAAAGTGGTTAGACTTTATGGGCAGAGGACAGGAAATATGGTATCTGAACAGAGAGGTTCTGGAGATATGTGGAGGGATCCTCCTTAGTCTTTTTCTGTATACTATTAGTATAATCTGCACATGCTTTAGAGGAAACCCCAGAGACCAGCTAAAAAACCAGTGGTAAACAGTAGTTTGAACAGTTGCCAGAGTTCACACAGGACTGGAAGTAAAGTTGCTACCAGCCTGAAAAGAAGATCTTGTAATGTGTATTGTGTGGAGTCTCCTGAAGGGTATTACCTTGTGGTGGTGGTCAGGGTGGGGTTGGGGGGGGGTATAAATTAGTACTAGGCTAAAAGCTGCTCTAGAACCAATCTAAAAATACTTAAAAGATAGCCAGATACAACAGATTTCAAGTGACTTAACTGGATAACTAACAAATACAAAGCTTTTAAAGGAATATCAAAACATAGCACCGAACAATATAATACTCACAATATAGAGGATTTGATAAAAAAATGACAATTCAAAAAGGAAAGATTGTGATGTGCCCAATATGAAAAACATTAAAGGATCTCGGATTTTGCCCTGATTTCAAACTAACAAGTTAGCTTGCTACAGTTTCATTGGTGTTAGTAGAAGACACAATACTCCTGGATCAGAGACAACGAACTTTATCGCTTATGCCACAGCAGCCTGCAATGAGCTTTAAGTTCACATTATTTCCCTTGACCCTGCCAAGTCCCACAGGAACTGGGAATTGCAGTAGGAATTGCAGAAGTGGATCCAAGTAGATGCTGTATACACAGTGGGTTTGTGTCAGCGGTGAGGAACGCCCAGGGCTTAGGAAACTCCCAATTTTATAAGGCACTGTTAGCAAACCTGCTCAATCTATCCCAGAGGGAGACATTGTCTTTATTATAATGGTCAAGAAATAAATCTGCCCTCTTCCCTGGAGGGAGACACTATCTCTATCATCCAAGGCTGTTTGCTATACAAACGTCCTTGAAAACATAGTCTGGAGCAAAAGCTGATAGTAGAAATGTAGAAATGCCATGAATTATCTCTCAACATCCTGAACATAATAGATAGTAAAAAAGTTTTGGCTTACATAACCCTTATAAATATTTCCCCGTATTCTTATGTCTTATCTTCTACACGTGTATACAGTTTCTTTAATATGGAATTGTTATACTTTATCTGAAAAAACCATTCCTTGAAAGCGATGTAAATTATATGTTTGCATAAAACTTTATGTAAGCAACTTTTAAAAATCATCCTATTTAGCTTAGGTGCTAATATACAGGATAGATTTCATTAACAGTAGCTTCTATTACTTTCTAGTGGAAATTTGGAAATGACAATATGGTAAGACTATGATATTCATATTTAGTCAGAATGACCAAATACAGACTTAAAAATTATTATAAGTATATGTAAATCAAACATAACTTACAAATAATTTAAATATTTTCACTATGGAGATCATCTCAATGAATAATTATATCATAGGAATGTAGCAAAGTTATATTAGATGTCATCTATCTTACTAATTAAGATGGGTTTTCAAGATGAAAACTGTAATAACCCACAAGTCTGGGTTAATAACCCACAAGTCTGCTGAATAAAGGCTTTGATAGGTTACTCAATGAAACTTTTTTGTAATGTTCAAATTACTGATTGATGATCACTGCTCAGACAGTTAAATCTCCTTTTTATTGTGTTTTGCCCAGTAGCATAGCTTAAAAGTATCTGGTTTATTTAAGTACAAACCATCCTAGGTCAGGCATGGAACTGAGTCTGAGGCAAGTTTAATAGAAGTGGAAATAATAATGGTTATAATCCACAAAATTAGAAATGTCATTTTTATAATTTTTATTATTATAAAATTTTCTCTTTAGACTTTTTACATACATTCTTTATCTCATTTAATATTCACAGAACATCACAAGGTGGGAAGTATAATCTCCTTTTAATATATGATAAAACAGACTCAAAGGAGTATTATGACTGACCCCAAATTGTATATATTGCCAGAGCCAGGATTTGAACACGTGTTGGTTTGATTTCAGTAACCACCCTCTTTCCCCAATGCCAGTCTACATTCTTGTGTGTTATTAGTTAGTTTAGAACAGGGGTTAGCAAACTATTTTCCATGGGTCAAAGCTTGTACACCACCAGTTTTTAAAAATAGTTATTGTTATACAGCCACACTCATTCACTTATGGATTCTCTATGGCTGCTTTTGCTACAGTGGCAGAGTTAAGTAGTGGTAGAGTTGAGTAATTATGACAGAGACCATATGGCTTATAATGCCAAAAATATTTATTAGCTGGCTCTTTTAGAAAAAAATTGCTAACCTCTAGTTTAGAATAATTAGTGACCTAAGTTTATGGATTCATGGCAAAAATAAATGTATCTTATAAAATGAGGATGAATATGAGCCAGAATTCTTCATTATCTCCTGGAGCTTGGAATTCATAAGAAATTATTTTGGAGAGAAAAATCTATGAGTATCTTACTGGGGATTTATGCATAAAGAGCTGAAACCCTAAACAATTGGGCAGCAGTTCTTTTTATAAATGGGGAGGTGTTCTCAAGTGATCCAGAGAGGAGAAAGGGCTAAGGAAACCCAGTTGGTGACGGTTTGCAGGGCTAAATTCCGAGGCTTGGTGTATGAAGTAATCTGAAACAGTGACTGGACACCTGGCTGGGGGAGAAGAAAGTGTTAACAAACGGTAGTGGGTAAATAGAAAAGTTTAGCTACCTGATAATCTTGGCATAAGCAGTACTCATTTTGATATTGAGTCAGAGAGCATCTGCTCATTTAAATAGAGAGTATTTCAGTAAAGGATAAGTACTGATGGCTTTTTAAAAATAACCATGAAACTGACTCAAAGGTAGTCTTGCAGTGGCTTCCCAAGAAACAGTATTATTTTGTCAAGATAAAAAATCTCTGAGAAAGTCTATGAATATAGTTGATGCCTAAATATTCTTCAGCTAGTGTGTTTTACATGAATAGCACAAAGTCTGTGCTAAACTTAAATTTTCATCAGCTTGTAAATTTGATATTAAAAGCTTTAGTACTCTCCCATCTCCTCCCCAGAGTAATGGGAAAACTAAAGGGATAGCGTGAACCCTTACCATTTTATCTTACAGTAAAAGAACTTAACCCCAAATTAATTAAAATGACATATCAAATCAGAAAGTAATTAAATAACATGTCACAGTTATGCTCTTGTTAGCTCTCTACTAAAGAAAAATTAAATGAAGATGCTGGACTTATAATTCCTTAGACCTCTAAAAGAAAGGACAGAATTTGAAAATGATGAAGTAGCACAAATATTTCATTCTAATTATTCTCATTCTTCTTTCTTGGCATATTCTCACTGAACCAAAAAGTCATTGCCAGTTCCCTTTGTCAAACATTCATTCATTCCTTCACTTATGTAAAGAAAATCTAAGAAAGATGGGGGCTGAGTAAGTAGGAAAGGTTACAAGCTAAAAATTATCGCAGAGTTTATAAGTTTTCCCACTTTCCTAGGGCCTATCCTTCTTAGAAGATGTTTTATTTGTGCTGCCAGAAGACTAGATTTCTATATGTAATAAAGAGGTTGCAGGATAATCAAGGTAAGATAGGAGAAGGATAGCTGATTAGTTGGAGGTAGAATTCAGACTGTTCTAGGCAGGGAAGAATGAGAAAAGCCATTAGAGAAGTTGCATTGTTGAGCGAATTTTTAGGGGGTAGTCGCAACACACAGATTTCTTTTTACAAATTTTGCTGTGTATCAGTAGTATTACTCTCAATACTCAGTAATGCTTCATGTAGTTGTATCATCATGGGGAGATGTGCCTGGGAGCAACAACAAAGTAAGTATTGAATTACAAACTATGATAGATGCTAAGAAGACTAAGTACAGAGTGCTTTGTACAGTTTCACATGGATATGTATCCCAGACTTTACATCCAAAATTATAGTACTTGAGAAGGGCTGTATCTTATCCCTAATACATATATTGGCCTGCCTGTTTCACCAAATTATTGTGAAGATCAACTGTATAAAAATTGCTTAAATGAATTTCTCATAGAGAGGCAGCAGTAAGATAAAAGCAAAACTTTTATTATAACTTGGAAAGTTACATTTGTGGACACCTGCATCCTATATTTCAAGTCAAATTTGGTGGTAATATCTCTGATAATGAAGTTTGAGAATATGGTCTCTCCATTAGGTATAGGTATTTTTTTAAAGCAGCTGTACAAGGATTCTCATACAAGCCTAAAAATAATACCAGAGTTCCAAACGGGCAGGTGGATAGCAAGAGGAGGAAAAGCTCTTCACATAAGGTAGGCAGGTGTGCTTTCAGACTGAATAAGCATTATGTTGGAACAATACAGGAAAGATGATAGTATCTGGAAACGTACTGTCCAGTATCATAATTAGTTTTCAGGTATTATGAAGTAAAAAGGATACATGGATTCCAAGATGATTGTAATGAAAGACTCCATGCTTAACTTGGCAGCTCGTAGCCACAATGATAATACTAAGAATGGAGACAGAACTACGTGATTTTTGATAGCATTTGTTAAATCGTAGCTCAAATCAGACAAATTACTAAATTATTATCTTTTTCTGTAATCCTTCATTGTCTACCAAATTAAGTACATCCTCTTCCAAGGCCTATAATACGTTCCAAACTAACTCTGACTTTTCTCTTTAAACTTTATGACATCTATCTTGCTAAACTTTTTGTAATTCTGCAATCATATTTTGTTCTTCATGCTTTCTTCATTCTTTTTACATAAAATACTCCTTTAACTTCTTTTTCTTTGCCCATTATTCAAGGTCCATTTCAAAATACAAATCTATGTTCTGTATATCGTCTTTTTTTGATCCATCTTTAACTGAATGCCCTTTCCCTTTTCTAAACCTCTCCAGGACTTTGTGTCATTTTTCATCATGTCTTTAGTGAGTACTTAGCATCTACAGGGAGAAACTGCACACGAGAATTATAAGTAAATTAGCCCTTAGAGTTAAACTTTAAAATCAATGCTAAAGATTCAGTGCAGAGCTAGAAGGGCTCCCAAAGGAGGAGAAATAGTTCCCAGTTCTAAAAGACTTGATCATAATCTGATTGAGCCTGTTAAGATATTGAAAGAATGAATTAGACAACCGTATTACATCAGACTTGGATGCAATAATTCAGAGAAGTGCCTGGCAAACTTTGGCAGTGACATCCAAAGGAAGTTTGAAGAAGAAGCCTTAGGATCAGTGTTTGTATATTTTAGCAAGCAAGCATATCTCTAAGGTGTTTAAGCATTCTGTGAAGTAAAGGACTTTTAGTAGTATAAACACTCTTTTGGAAAATCATCTCAGTAGTGCGATTCTTGCTACCAAACACAAACATGTGCATACATTTGCATTCATTCTTCCCTTTTTTCTCTTGCTATCCTGCTTTAATAGAGGAAGTGTCTCTTCTCTTAGCTAAATCAAATCTTTGCACCTATGCCCTGGATCCCATCCCCTTTCTATATTCTCATGCATTGTATCCTATCCATTATTCCACAATCCCTGTATATTTATTTATTTATTTATTTTTAAACATCTTTATTGGGGTATAATTGCTTTACAATGGTGTGTTAGTTTCTGCTTTATAACAAAGTGAATCAGTTATACATATACATATGTTCCCATATCTCTTGCGTCTCCCTCCCTCCCACCCTCCCTATCCCACCCCTCCAGGCAGTCACAAAGCACCGAGCTGATCTCCCTGTGCTATGCGTCTGCTTCCCACTAGCTATCTACCTTATGTTTGGTAGTGTATATATGTCCATGCCTCTCTTGCTTTGTCACAGCTCATTCTTCCCCCTCCCCAATCCCTGTATATTTAAATGTTCAATTGCAGAAGCCAGAAAAGTAAGCATCATCCTTGAGATTTCAGTTTAGCGTTATCCAAACATAAGATAAAGATTCAATAGCGAGAAGTTTATTTAAGACTTTCAAGGAACACCAGTAGAAGAATGAGAAGTGATACAGCGTAGGGAAAGCAACCAAGAAAGGGTAGCATTTAAGTCTCCTACCCCTGTATGCAACCAGACCTTGATCAGGAAATGGTGGAAAACACATGCCTCAGGATTATCCTACCTAAAGGAGGTACGTCAGTGTGATAATGTGAGCAATTTTGTGGTCTCACTCTCCAGTGAAACTGGTGAAAATGATAAAAAATTCCAACCATTTTAAGTCTCTGGACATGGTCCCAAGGGCATGCAGAAAATGAAGAAACATTTATTTGAGAAAATCTACTAAAGTTTGGAAGGAACAGGGAGAGTAAGTGGTATTTGAACTGAGACCTACTTTCTCCCTCTCCCTACCCTACTCAGTGAGGTGGAAACTTGACTGTTGCAGTCAAGAATGCAGTGCTCTCTCTCCCCCCGCCTCCCAAGAGAGGAAGGATGTCTTATCCTGCCTCAGTTATCTGTTGTATCTAAGTTCTGGATTAGTAGAGCTGGGGCAGGGGGCGCTCCCTTTTTCGGTCCACCCCCACTCATAGGACAGAGACTGTACCTTGCGTGTGGAGTGACTGAGTATACTGGGGCCTCAATTGCCCTTGCTCATAAACTTCTATGTTGGGAGAGGCAATCTGAGAAGATGCGAGGCTACTTCCCGCACCCTCCCACCCCACCCTGGTTCACACCAACTAGGGAGTCAGCTCCTAACATGGAGGGTGTCACTCACAGAGATGTGTGTGAATGTCCCTGTGGCCAGCTCCAGGGTCATGGTTCAGAGAATCTTCCTGGGGAGAGAAGCAGGCTATAAAACTGGTAGCTCCTAATCTCTTCCCAAAGGAACTGACTTCATTTGTGACCCTTGATGGAAAAGTTCAACGCTTGGTGTGCTCTCAAAAATAGTAGAAGTAGTTGTGAAAGACAATTTGGAGGAGATTGGTAGATTCATTGGAAATACAGGCTAAACTTTGGGCCAGTTAGTTTTCCCAAGAGCACCTAAGAAAGAGACAGTTGGCTGGAGCCCACTTGGGATCAAAACAAATCTCAAACACTGACCTCAGGAATTAATCCTTTCAAAGGAGCCCCAAATTGTTTATTTTAATTTGTGGGGCAATTTATGCCACACTGCATTATTGAAAACAGTAAAGCACTCAGCTAGAAATTAGTGGAATTTAACAGCTTTATGTTCTCAGGGAAAGGGACAATCAGAGAGAGCCCTGCAAAAACCACCATCATCTCAGTATAACTGTGGACATATCCAAAGCTGTACCTTCTGAGTAGCAACATCAGAGGCTTAACACTCTAGGGGTAGTATGCACTTAACTAAAATAATCCAATCTTTAAACAAATTAACAAGCAAATAACAAGCCCCAAAGAGGGGTGACCATCTTCCACTCTTGCTCTAATATATCTATAATGTCCAGTTTGCAGCTAAATTTCTGAGACATGCAATGAAACAGGAAAGTAATGACCATATACCAGAAAACAGCAGGCAACTAAAACTGCCTGTGACCAGATGTCATATTTAACTCAGAGCCTTCAAAGTCGTCATTATGAATATGATCAGAAAAATAAAGGAGACCATGATTAAAGAAAATAAAAGAAAATGTGATGACAATGTTTTGTTAAATAGGGAATAGCAATTGATTGAAATTCTAAAAAAAGAACCAAATGGGAATTCTAGAGTTGAAAAGTACAATAACTGAAATGAAAAATTTACTAGAGGGGCTCAAAGGAGATTTTAACTGGCAGAAGAAAGATTATTGAACTTGAAGACAGATTGATAGAGATTATGCAAGTCCAAAGGACAGAGATTAAAAAGAATGAAGAAAAATGAACAGAGCCTCAGAGAAATGTGGGATAGTATTAAATGCACAGGTAATTGGAGTACAAGAAAGAAAGGAGAGAGAAAGGAGCAGAAAATTTTCAAAGAAATAATGACTTAAAACTTCCCAAATTTATTTAAAAACAATAGTCTACACATCCAGGAATCTCAATGAATTCCAAATAAGACAAGGCACAAAACATCCATAACAGGTACATCATAGTAAAAATGCTGAAAGCCAAAGGCAAAAAATCTTGAAAGCAGCAAGAAAAAACCCCAAGTTGTCACTTACAAGAATAGCCCTTTAGATTAGATTAACAGGTTTCGTCCCCTCAGAATCAGTAGAGGCCAGCAGGCAGTGGCATAATGTATTCAAAGCGCTCAGAGGGAAAAAAACCCCTGTCTACCAAGAATCCTATATTCAGCAAAGCTATCTTGCAAAAATGAAGACAAAATAAAGGCATTTGGAGATGAACAAAACTGAGAGGAATTGTTGCCAATAGACACATCTTACAAGAAAATCACTGAATTGTACATTTTAAATTGTACACTTTAAACAGTAAATTATATCGCTCTATATTAAATAAGTACATGAATTACATTTCAATAAAACCTTTTTGTTTTTTTTTTTAAAAGAAGAATATCTCACCTGAGTGGTGGGGATGATTAGACATTTATAACCAATTCCCAATAGTCATTGTTGAGGGTGCTTCTGGTGGTAAATTTCCTGGCACATCCAGCCTTTGCAAATGGGCAGAGCAGCCATGGTAATTATGGCCATTTACCTCTGATGGTTACCTGTCTCCTAAAGACCCTTTCTATTCCAGAATCCTGTCATTACCAATCATAGTAATTAGTTCAGTTACATCATAGTAGTTCCCTACTGTCCACCTACTGTCTACCACTGTCTGCAAAGGACAGTCACAATTGAGCTTCTTACCCATGCCCATGCCCCTTACTAACTCATTTCTTATTGTTTTATTAAAGCATCCTTTGGGATTTCAAAGGAAATATAGTCAACTGGTGGGCTCTCTGGTGATATGTATGAATTTATTCTAGCATGCCCACCTCTCTGCTCCTGTCACCAATACTCTATAAGGCAGTTCTGGCATCTCTACCTAATATACTATGGGCCAACAAAACAAATAAGGATATAAATATATATGTATCTATATATCTATATATCTATCTATATCTATGCCTATATCTATATCTATATAAAAATGCCATTTAAAATAGGTTGCATTTTTATTTCCACATACCTAAGTTTGGGGTAATAAATCCCGTATCTAGGGTTAACTTTAAATTATCTCTGCAGCAAACTTTAGATGCAAGTTGCCAGCCTCCTGCCAAGGAACAGATGGTGTCTGGACCACCTTCCCCTCTGTCATTGGATATGTGTTTTCAGAATATAAAATCATGCTTTCATTAGCCTTCTCAGTGGATATAGATGTCCGTTTGATCCATATAGATATTTCATACAAATATATTAATTCATGAACTGCAAAGTTAAATATGATTGATATTTAAATGTTCTGCTAATTTAAAACATCTGTGCATGCATTCCTTAATTTTTCCATTGGAACATGTAAATGAAAGTTGGCTATTACATTCATAATGCAACTTTTTTTTCAGTGCATAACTTGTCATTTGTAAACGTCCTATTTGTATAAGAAATTTTAACATCCTCTGGCATCACAAGTTTCAAAAGAAGTGCTGTAGCTGGCAACAAATCTCTCAGAACACATGATATTTAACACATCAGTCAATATGTGTCGTTAGTTTCTCTTGGCCAATTGGTTCCTCACATGTGAATAACTTGTGGGTCAGCAGGCAGTGAGCAATGTCAGGCTATTGTGCTAAGATTCCTTTTTGTCTAGAAAGAAGTAACCTGCTTGTGTCCCTTCAAAGTCCTGAGCAATGTGATTTTAACATGTTGGCTTTCTTTTTGTGTTAGGTGAATTAGGAAGCTGTGCATATGTCACAAAATTGAGTACTGAATAGTTAAGGGCACTGTTGTTTAAAAAAAATTTATAAGACCCCAAAACCAAAAAAACTGTTTCTGCTCCAGTTGAATGTGAATACTGATTTCAGAGGAGTTGAAAGGTATGTTTTATGGTCTGTTACCAAAATAACATTTGCTAAAGTTAGGGATAAAACCTCACTGGAGTAATTCAAATTTAAATTTTAGAAACCAGTTTAGACCTCAAAAGTGATATTCCATGAAAAGAATTATTCATAATGAAGAATGGCATAATTCTTTAAAGTTTATATGTAACTGTCACATCTCTAGGATTTAACACATGATGCCAAAAAGCCAGTTGTTAGTTTTCTAACATTAAATCAAACAGTTAAAACTTAAAAGTACCAAGATAATTTGGAACAAAAAATATCTGTGACATGCTTAGTTAAAAACACAAAAGCAGGGCCAAATGGAAACTGTTTTTTGTAGCTTAAGGTTTTTAATACTTAACTCCACCATCTTATTCATTACATAAGAATGAAGTTAAAATAGAATATCAATCTAAATTGCAGGTAAAATCATGACTATATTTCAAGTATTTAGATACGCTGACATTTAAATTAATTCAGATATTTCTGCAAATGAGTGAGAGTTTTGAAAGAGCCGAAGGTTCTGTTTGATAATTTTGGTGATCTACTCAAATTTGTGGTGATCTTAACTGGAAACTTCCCATAAAATGAAAGGTGATACATGCGAAAATCAAAGACTTATTTATATTTACCCACTTACCCGCTTTGGTCTTTATCTATCATGTTACCTTTGTGTTGTTAACTAGCACAGTAAAGCAGAAAAAGGAGAGAAATTATACAAATCCATGATCAACTGTCTTTTAAAAGATTAATATATCTGATTCACACGTGCAAATTTAAAACATCCCTGACTTGACCATACCTACAAATAAGCATAAATTCTGTAATCTGGAATTTGATAGGATACTATGCCAAGGTCTACTATCACATTTTTAAAATTTACTTTCATAACAAAATCTATATAACAGTGTCTCAGAATATTTGGAATTTAAAAATAAATTATACTAATATAGCAATTATCATTTTTCTCTTCCATGCTTATTTTCATATGGATTTTCATAATTATGCTCATAGATTTGAACTATTTTTTAGATGCTTAAACTCAGTAATTTTTTCTGTTGCTCCATAGATTTATAACTGTATTATTAAAGGCTGTATAATATTTTGTAAAGTGAATATTTAATAATTTACTTAACAATTGTCATATGATTGTATTTAGTCTGAATTCTCTGATTGGTATAGGTAATATAATTGCAGCAGATATTAAAATAATCACCTTTAGTGACACATAGCTTCCTGTGTTTATGCCCTTGCTTAATTTCCCCTTCATGAGGGACTCTGAGTTTGGCCATGTGACTTACTTGGCAAATGGAATATCAGTAAATGTGATGCAAGCAGGGGCTTGAAAAATGCTTGCACATTGGGGCTTGTTCTCTTTAAAAGCTACCACTATGTGCAGACGTCCAGGCTAGTCTGCTGGAGACATGTGGCCTAGCCAACAGCCAACAACAGACTAAAGACATGTGGGTGAGGGCCTTTTAGATCATCCAGGTACAGTAGATCCAACAGATTGGTGCAGCTGCATGAGTGACCCTGCTGCAGACAGCAGAAAAACCACTTAGTTAAACACAAAGCAAATTGATAACCTATAGTTATAGATAAATGAAGTGGTTGTTTTTTATGCCACTACAGTTTGGAAGTGGCAGTAGAAAACTACAAAAACAGTTGCCTGACTTCACCCTTTAGGCCAAAGTTAGTGAAAGGCAGGACATCAGGATTAATGTCTACACTGCACAGAAGAGGTGGCACGGTGCTGGCTGATAGCAGCATATACAAGAAATTGATGAGGTAGTCTCCGGAAGCAAGGCACAGTCCCAAACATCAAGTCTATAGGAGTTGGCAGAGAACGTGTGCCAGGCACAAAACCAAGGGTATATAAATGCACTTATGGATCAAGGAGTGAAAGGGTTTGTGCAGGGAAAAGTTGGTGATACCCCTTAAGGCAATGGATGAAGTAAGATAGGAGTCTTTTTCTGGAACAGCAGGGCTTTAGCTTGTAGGAAAATTCAGGTTAATAATTGACTTTGACTTGTTACTTTTTGGCGGTTGACCCTTGGTAATGAGATCATAGGGTCAAAAACTAGAAATATTCATTATTTTTGATATATAATACATCATTCTCATTCATTGTTAAATCTTTCTTTTTAATTATAAATACTTCAAACATACAAAAACTAACATAGTAAACATCTATGTACCCCATGTTAATGTTTTGACTTTGGCTTCATACCAATATTTTTTGTTTTTTGAAATAATATCATTGATATAGTTACCCTCTATATCTTTCCATTCCCTTTATTGGTCACATGAGTTACAAGCAAGGGTGATAATCAAAATAATTAGCAGCAGCTTGCTAAGAGTGACTTGAGGCTCTCTGCTGGATCGTGCAGGTGTCTGGGAGCTCCTGGAAGGGCTGGGAAGGGGTCTTAGGGGAGCTCAGACCAGCTGCTAATAATCATAACTGGTGCTGAATTATTTTAAATATAGCTATGACTTTCCCAGTGCGTACTAGCTGAAGATCAGCCTTGATTATAAATATCCTCTCCCAATCTGGTTGCCTTTTTACTTTTTAACGGTGTGTTTGGTGCATTTATTTGATTTTGGTGAATAGAAGCTTTTATATTTAATGACATCAAATGTATCTGTCTTTTTTCCTTTATAATCAGTGCCTTTTTTATCTTTGTTCAAAAATCCTTTGTTAAACAAAATATTTCCTTCTAAAATATATGGAAGTGCTCTTCATTTTTAGATCTTTAATCCATGTAAATTTTATTTTTCTTTCCTGTGAGGTAGGGATTTAATTTTATCCTTTACTGTATAGATATGGTAACTCTGCCACTTATTAGCAGTGTGTCCTTGTCCAAGTTACCTGATATCTCTGTGCTGTAGTTTCCTCTTCAATGAAATGGGGTTAATAATAGTCTTTACCTCATAAATTACTGAAGAGATTAAATAATAGGTATAAAATATCTACAACAATACTTGTTACATAATGGCCAACCTGCAATTATTAGCTAATAGACCTCCCAACTTGTTTAGCAAAATGTATTGAATAGTCTCTACTTTACCTAGTGATTTGACAAGCCTCATAGATATATGTGGGTTCATTTCTAAGCTCTGTATTATGTTTCTTGATATATTTATCCCTCTTTGAACTTTTGATTATCATAATTTTATAGCAATTTTTGATATCGGTGGAGTGCTCCCTAAATATTATTCAAAGTGGTCTGTTTTTTTTTACTTTTGATGAATTTTATGTCAAAATCATTGATTTCTATGAAAATTACTGTTGGGATTTTTATGAGAGTTGCATTGAGTTTACAAATATTTCGTGTAAAACTATATGATATTAATTCTTATGAATAAACAATACTCCATTGATTTAGGTCTTCTTTTATTTATTATTTCAAAACCTACTTGTATTAACTAATTATACCAGGAGGATATGGAATCTTCGAATCCTAGTGTAGGCTGCTCATTCCCCACACTCCAGAAACCAACAGGCTAGGAGGCAGAGTTGTCAGAATTAGAATTGTTGGCATATCTCCTCTCTGCTTAAAATTCTTCCATAGTCTCCCACAGCTCATCAAATTTTCAAACTCTTTAATGTGATACAATACATTCCATTTTTCTCAGGTTTATATCTCTGGTCCAGGCTTCTTCACTAACGGTCCAGAAATGGCCTGCTTTTCATTTGCATTGGATATCTAAGATACATTGGAAACTGAACTCGTAGTCTCCTTATACACATGATCTCACTGACTCTGAATGCTCATGAAATGGCATCTTCATCCACTCAGTTGTTCAGGATAAAAATCTTAAAATCATTCTTGACTCTTTTCTTACTCTCACGTTCTAGATCAGTTCATCATCTTGGTCAAGTCAGTTTCTTTGAAACATATCCTGAATCCAAAATTTTCTGTCCCCCCCCCCCCCACCAGCTACCCTGCTACGCCAAGTCATCATCAGCTCTAATCTGGATTAATAAAGAACCCTTGAAACTTTTGTCCCTTCTTCTACCCCTTTTGTTCCCTTCTGATCAGTTTTTCACCTAACAGCCTAAGCACTCTTAAAATAAAAATCGTGTCACTCCCATGCTCAAGCTCTCCAGTGCCTTTCCATTATACTTCAGGGTGAAAACTCTGCTCCTGTCCAAGGCATCCTTCAAGTTCTGGCCTGTGTCCGCTCTCAGACCTCATCTCTGATCACTTTCCCTTTTGGAAAATCTTCTTTGGACACACTGGTCTTCTTGCTGTTCCCTAATCAGGCAGACTTATTCCTGCCTCAGAATCTTTGAACTATCTGTTCTCCCTGCCTAGAATGGTCTTGGAAACAGTTAGACTATTGGTGAAGAGTGAGAGGTGGGGAAAAGCACATTAGTAATTTGATGGCCAGACTGTTTTCTGATTTTGGTTCAAATTTTGCTAGCTTTACAAAACAAATTCAAATGCTTTTCACTCAAAAGTGCATCCATCTATCTAACAGTTTCAATGGCATAGGAACTAGCTTGTTTTCTTAATTATTTTATTGTAGAAAATTCTAAGTATATATAAATGTAGAAAAAATTTAGTGTAATGAACCGACTATAACTGTAAATGTTATTAAATATCCAATCACATTTCCTCAGCTGCTACTATTTTTAATACTGCATTTTTTAAAATCGGGGATAAATAAGGTCCATATGTTTGTACTCGATGAATTTATCTCATTGATCTGCTTTAACTTCTCTCTCTCATTTTTCCTTGCACCTGAATTGTTGAACAACTTAGGTCATTTTTTTTGCTGTATAGTTTCCATTTAACACATTTCTCTTAACTATGTATTTCTTGTAAATTCTTAGTTAAAGATAGAGGCTGGATCAGATTCAGGTTCTATTTTTTTGTCAAGACTACTTCATAGATAGCATGGTGTGATTCTAGTGGAAGTACAAAATATATTTTTTTGTTGTTGTTACCACCCATTGATCACCATTGCTTACATCCATTATTTCATTAAGACTTGCAAAATGGTAATATTCTAATTCCATAAACCTTTCACTGAAAGAAATTTTTCCTTAGCAGCAATTTGGTTACTTTGAGGTAGAGTTTTATAGAAAAGGCAGATATGTTAATCCCAAACTGCCAATTTATCCCTCCCTCTCTGCCTTTCCCCTTTGGTAATGATAAATTTGTTTTTGAAGACTGTGAGTCTGTTTCTGTTTTGTAAATAATTTCATTTGTATCATCTTTTTAGAGTCCACATATAAGTGATATTATATGATATTTGTCTTTCTCTGTCTGACTTACTTTACTTAGTACGATAGTCTCTAGGTTCAAAAATAGGTAATCAACAAGGACCTACCGTATAGCACAGGGAACTCAACTCAGCATTCTGTAATAACCTATGTGGGAAAAGAATCTGAAAAAGAATGGATATATGTATACATATAACTGAACCACTTTGCTGTACACCTGAAACTAGCACAACATTGCAAATCAACTATAACCCAATATGAAATAAAAACTAAATTAAAAAAGAAAAGGCAGATAAATGCTTGATTTTCCCCTTATTTAGCAATTTTCAATAGCATATGTTGGTTCCATAGCATTTTCCAAGGGTTGCTACTTATTTTTTAATTCATCCACATTGTTTAATAAGTGGGTGAATTAATATAAGATCATTGACTGTGATAGCATAATCGAAGCTTGACAATAAAGGTGAAATCTTTGAAGGAAAGATCACCAGATTTGAATATATAAAAATATTTATGTTGTTAAATATTTTAACAAATAAAAAATGTGAAGAATAGACTAAGGAATTTATTGGCAAACGACATGGCAAACAATGGGCAAATGGCTCCTGGGCTTTTTTCAGTTGGCCTCTTTTAGTTCTCTGCATTTTTATCTTTATAAATCCATCAGTTTAAATATTTGAAAACTTTAAAAAGAAAAAGAAATGTCTATGGAAGCACAGTTATTTAGTAAACGTAAAAAAATAGAAGTGTCAAACATCACTCAATCTTTATTTTCTTCCTCTTAACATCAGAGTGAAATATTTTCATTGTTCAACTATTCTTTTTCTTGAGATATATATTGTTAATCAGTTATCCTGTACTGTGTCTTAGTTTCTCATCTTCCTAATTTTTATATAACCAGTAGAATGTGATTTTCTCAGAGAATCATCTAAATACAATGGGTATAAAGCAATCCCGGAAGAAAGAGGCTGTAATTAGACTTATGATACTTTATAATATGATCCTCACCCTCCCACCCCACCTCCCTAGCACTTTTACCCTAAAACATGATTAGACCATTCCTGGTTCTTTCTTTACTGTAGATGTTTGGGAAGTATGTATGTATATGTTTGTGGGGAGTATGTGGGGAAGGTGTGCGTGTGTGTATCAGGGAATGCAGGGGTGCAGGTAGTAGGGTAAGAGGCCCTAATTTTCATTGTTTTTTTTTCTTAAAAACCTATTAAGTTAGTGGAGTCGTACTTACAAGTGGCTCAACTTTTTAAAAATCTTTAGGTATAGATATTTAATAAACCAGAATCTTCTGGCTGGTTGATATTGACATGTACAGCGATATCTTAGCTTCACGAGATATTTTAGGTCTAAACAGAGTTTCTGACACCTATGTGTTTGTATAGTTTTTGCTTCCCTTTTCCAATGGAAGACAGGTCAGGAATATTCAATGTGAGGAATTTCCCATACCTGATGCTTTATTTTTGCATCTCAGGTCTACACATTTTGATAATCACAAACAGAACTTTGAAAGCACTAAAATTCACCTTATCTGTCAGTGTTTATTCAGGAGAGTGGAATTATTATTATTTTTATTGGTGTTGGCTATTTTCTGTTATTTCATTGTCAAAGAAAGAAAGGGCTCTCAGACCAAATATTTGCCGAAAGTTAGAATGCCGGTTTTCAGTTCACCTGGGGCAGAATTGAATCCACTTCTTTGGCAGAAAAATATCAGGAACACATATTAATGTTCACCGCTCTTAGTCCAACCTAAGAACGGATTCATCTAGTATAGTTATATTAGACTCATGTATTATCATATCTCTCTTTTGACTGGCTTTATGACACTTACATGAGGAACAGTGCATGAAAAACTATAATCTGTAAAATGTACTGATGACACTGAGCTTTCTAGCTTCCACTCCTTTGTCATTTTATTTAAAAATTTTCTGTTTGGGATCTTTTTTTTTTTTTTTTTTTTTTGCGGTATGCAGGCCTCTCACTGTTGTGGCCTCTCCCGTTGCAGAGCACAGGCTCCGGATGCGCAGGCTCAGCGGCCATGGCTATGGCTCATGGGCCTAGCCGCTCCTCGGCATGTGGGATCTTCCCAGACCGGGGCACGAACCTGTGTCTCCTGCATCAGCAGGCGGACTCTCAACCACCAACCACTGCGCCACCAGGGAAGCCCAGGATCTATTCTTTAACAGAATGGCCTATGTGACCTCCATCCCCCTCCTCATACTTCTTACCACTCTTTTCTAAGAGAATCCATTTCAGAATGGATGTAGAAATATAAGACAAAAGTAATTATAGAGGAGGTGGGTGACCAGTTTTCCAGTTGCTTAGAAGAAATGAAAGAGGTGACCAGTTTTATTGTTTGCAGATTTTGCATTTATCTGCCCAGGAAAAATTGGAGTAGTCAAGAAAACATACTTCTAACATTGATTCTGGCTAGCAATTTTGCCCAGTTTCTGGCAAATATAATGATTGCTTCCTGGTCCAGTTTATCATGTCTTGGTGTAAATTTTTTTTCAGATTACTGCTGTAAATTGATTGTCGGTCCTAGTTTTTGAAGTGGTAAGAGTTTTTTGTTTTTTTCAAGATCCACTGTATTTTATATTGGGGTGTTCAAAGATACTGCATCAGGGTTGACTCCTGGAGAGTTCATATTTTAAAACCAAACTAGTTCTTGTTTCTTTCTGACAACACAGTTTCTGAAAACTGACTTTCCTTTAAACTGTCTCAACTTTATATTTCTTTCTTATGTTTCCCCCAAGGGCCTAATTATGAATCGCTACTAGGCTTCTGAGTGCTAATAGTGTTTAAAGTTTGGTGAGCTCTTTTCCCAATTGGCTGGAAAGAAGCTGTTTACTTCCTGATTGGCTGGAAAGAAGCTGTTTACTTCCTGATCTGTGTGTTTCTACTTCACCTGCGTGGAATAAACCATGTTTGTTTGCTTGTTTCTTTCTCTAGTAAAACATGAAATTTTGAGCTTTCACTGAAGCTACTTATTTGGCTAATATTTAAATGCTTTTTAAGATTTAACATACTCTTTGTATTCATCAATATTGACTAATTAAAATTTGTAAAGCTCAAAATAGAACTAGAGATATATTTTTGATAGAGATCTACCTGCTAGAAGCTAAGGTATGCATCACGATGACAGAAAATTTCAATGACAATAAATGGAATTCATACTGTTATTTCCAGTTTTTGCAGTCAGCCTCATTGTGCTCTATACAAGGGGGATGATACTCAGAAACAAAAGGACTAAAACATCTGGAAAATCCCAATGTGATTTGGTATTTGATAAGTAAGGAATGTCAAAAATAGAAGAGTTCTTAAATATGAGAGTTCTATGTTGTTGGCGTGCATGTGGTGTTTTCTTGTTGGGAATGTGCAGGGGAAGGAAAATAAATAATTCTATACAACAGCCTGCCTCTGCTGAGCCTAGGTTTCATACTGAGGGAAGACTAAGAATAGCAACAACTAGTCTAGAAAGCTTCCACTGTCCCAAGCAGTTCTTTCCCACAGAGAACCACTTTCATCTGCAACTTTCCCACAAAGACCGCCACTTTGACTGCTACACTGCACGTCTTGCTCAGAAGTGTAGTAACTTTATTATCCCATTATCCTTTTTCACATATTTGACCTGCCTGTCAAAACTGCTGTGGGAATGAGAAATACTTTGTGCACATTCAACCTCTCATCGCACCTCTCACGTGTGAGGGGCCTCCTTCTGAGTGAAGTCACAGCAGATACACTCTGTTTTAGAAATAATAGACGAATTGCCTACCCTCATTCGTGAACTTCTGGTATTGCACAAAGCAAACTGAAGAAACAATGTAACCCCTCATTTTAAAATTTAATCTTTTACAGCCTGCTGTCAGAGGCAGTTCCTCTATGAATCTGCTGACATTTTAAATTCTACTTTGGAAATTTCCTCACTGTTTCAAATATCCACTCTACTCAAAATTTTATATAAAGTTATCCCCTCCATATACTATCAATATGAAACTTCTTCCTTTCTTTCTTTCCTAAGGCATTCTAAGTCACTTCAGGAACCAGTTCCCTTAAGAGAAAACCACTAAATCTTGCTGCTTACGCTGCAGCCCCAAATCTTACCATAGTGCTTTTCAGAGTGAGAAATATTTTCTGTGTAAGCTCTTGCAAGGTTCACAGGCTTACTAGATTGTGCTTTCTAGCTAATAGGAAAGAAAAGAAAACTGCAGAAGCCCCTAGAGAACCTTCTGGCAGAAAGTAGATAACACAAAATAAAATCACTGTTTTATTTTATTAAGGACCTTTGTGAAGGTTCATTTAAAACAATTTAGTCTGTCTAACATAATTAAGTCACTAAGCAGCAGCAGATAGTAGCCAGTTACAGTCTTGGATTGATAATGTTTAATTCATTTATAATTACTCTAATACATGTCTAGGAAGCATGCACAGCATTTTACAAAATGAAATATGATGAGTAAGGACAGTTGAATGTTGAGTCATAAAATAGATTAAATTGTAGTCATTTGAGCTGCTATTTGAAATGTATGGCTGCCAACTGACAACCAGAGGTTTTTTTCTTTTGTTTGTTCGTTTTTTGTTTTTGATAAATAAGTTCAATAAAGCTATCCAGATAGGAAATCTGGAGCTGGAGTATGAGAATTATTTTTTAGCCTTCACCAGTAATGAGTTTTTTGAGATAGGAACACTAAGGAATGTTAAGGCAGAGTCACTGTGGAAGCAATACTGTGTCCAGCAAGATCCACTCTGGTAAATCCCCAACCCATCAGATCTTAATAATTGATATTCCTCAGCTGGATTGAACTGAGCTCAATCAATTGGAGTAGGAGAGAAAGAAGAATAAGGGTCAGATTTAGATAGATTTTTGCTGCAGTACAGATCTAAAATTGATTAGGGTTTTAAATGGGTTTGTTGAAGGGGTTAAGAAACATTATGGATGAATAGATGGTATAAACTAAGTTGCAGCCCCATTTCTATATTTGCACTTGAAATTTAAAGATTTTCTTTTTCCTCTAGAGTTTTAGTAGGAAAGCCCTGCTTAAGCAGAGTAGAATCTTACAGCTTTTCTGATGGAAGAGAAGACAAATTAGGTATTGCAATATTTCATTGACTGGACACAGGGTTAAATCTCAAGGTAATTCTAGCATCTGGAAATTTGTAATCTCTACATTTCAGAAGCTATAAATGTAGAGCAACTTCAGGATTGCTGAATTCTTACTGACATACTCAGCAAGATTGAAGTTGTTAAGAAATTCCATCACTTGTCTAGAATCTGCATTATAGTTATTGGTTTAAAATTGTTTAAATGTGTTTTGTAACAAATTGTTATAAACATAGCATAGATGTTACATATTTTTTCAGATTACATAGATTTGAATTTGTTTTACTTATTTACCTATACATCCTTTTGAACTTGGAACCCAAGGGCCTACTATTTTGCAGAACATTGAAGGATAAGGAAATATAAAACAAAAGAAAACACTGTAAACTATTTCCTTGTTGTGAGTAATAGAAATCTGGAATATGCCACTATCTGGTTATGTGACAATTAGAAAGATTGAAAGACTTCTGGGAAGAAATAATCCTGGGATTTTAGATGTATTTGGATCAAGATAACAACTGGAGATAAACTATATAAAGAAGCTACATGATTGCTCCAAGTCACAAATTTCATTTATTCATTCAACAAATGGTAATGAGCCATGTCCCAGGTACTGATTTGGTGCCTGGGATGTGGCAGTGAAATAACAGAAAAAGTCTGTGCCATCATTTGGACTGAAACTGAGAATAGGCACACCTTGCCAAATAGTGTCATGATTAATGCAGGAGAGAATGCAAAACCTAAAATGCCAATACAAATAATGGAATTGAAATTTACTTTGAGACTTCATGAACTTTGAGAAGCGTATGAGTACATAATTTACATTTGCAGGGTTCAACTAGTGTTTGTTGAAGGATCCATTTAAAAGGATCCATGGGAGAAATATGCTTAGTACACTGACAGGGATATCTTGTTTCCCTTAAGAAAAGATATATATATATATATTGCTTATAAACACTATAAATTTCATTTCCCTTTCTGCATTGGATGCTGAGAATATCAGTAATAGATTTGAGGGTAACATCTAGCAATCCAATAGGAAATGAATGTGTGTTTTTGTTATTATCTTCCTTTGTAGAATCTATTTTTAGAAAGACACAGGACATTAAACAAACATAAAAACAATGACAGTCACAATCATGGTTCCATTTGTAAATCCAGCTGAAGCTTTTTGAAGCACTGGCAACATATTAGTCTTTTCAATAGATAATAGGACCTGAGCCTACCACTGTGAAACAGTTTCCTCAGTGTTTAAAAAAACCCTACTTTATTAAGATCAGCCTCCAGGTCCCAGAAGAATATTGTTCCTATCATTGAATAAAATCAGTTTAAAGCACAATCTGTCAATGTAGACAGATGACAATTGCAAAAGCTATTAGAGGGGTGGATTATGATACTATTGCAGGACATCTTGAGGGAGAGTTTGAATTGAAGCAAATGGAAGCTCGGGGAAACAGAAGCAGAAAATCAGCCAGTTATCATCCCAAAGATCCCCAAACTCTGCAGATATCAACTGGTGCCACAAACCAAGACAATTCTTTTATGCAGTGTGTAAATAAATAATCCTGGTTATAGATATATTTGGATGAAGGGTAATAAATAGAGATTGACAATATAAAGAGATAATATGATTGCTCTGAGATACAGATGTCATCTGTTCATCCAACAAATAGCATCAAATAGCTATGACTGGCAGTAGCATTTTATTTGGAACCAAAAGATAATGGTGGAATTTAAAAATGTACTGAGTTTATTTTACATACTTATAAGTTGCAATGGTAAGAAATAGAGTTAAAAAAATCTCTTAGGATTTTGTAATCTACTCCAAAGTCAGCATGAATAGAGAGAATTAAATAGGAATTTCTGTATTTTATATATTTGTTATTCATTGCGTTTGAGTTAAAAAAAAGAAAATACTTTCCTACATGATTTGATCCAACTTTTTAAAAAATAATAATTTTTAAGGAGAATTCAGTGGTCACTGTGGTTATCACTGGCTATACCACCAGTGGGCTGAAACTGCTTCTCCAGGTTTAGTATGTGGTAATCTGTTCAATAAATGATTGTTCAGTTAAGATTCTTCTAGGGTAGAAACTGACAGAAGCAGAAACCAGTGGCTGAGGTGGTGGGTGTATTGACACCTCTCTCTTTTGCTGACAACTGGGGTGGAAAGGGCTATTCTGCATCCTTTGGCAATTTATCAGCATCTTATAAACAGCCGCTTGGCCAGCTCTGAGCTATGTTTACTGCCAGCTAACATAAGATTTAGAATGAGTGTAATTTTCAGCTTTTGTAAAGAGTATCAAATGATAAATAGAGTAATCAGATCTTTGCCTGTATTGCTTACTGCAGTGAAACATGGATTAAATGTGTAGTAAAAATATCAGTTAATCTGTCCAAGGAGCTAGATATATTCATTTGCTTTCTTTGATCCAGCTTAGTTGTTTCATTGGAAGAGAAGGGAGAAGAGAAAAGATGTTCTAGTTATTTATGTGTTTACAAGCCTCCCCCTCCCCTTAGGCTACTGCTAAGTTGTCTCACTCCATACACTCTGTGCCACAGCAATTTAATATTTCATTAAAAAAGCATTAATGATAGATCCAGTAAATTTCTCCTATCCAGGCTCCACAATGATAGCAATTCAAGTTAGTATTGATCTCTGAGTGATGCTCATGAAAACAAAGCCCAAAAAAGGGACAGTTAGAGTGCTGCTCATTTTCCTTGCATCTTGAGGTCAAGTTGGAGACCTGAGTCTGACCTGTAATTGTAATTACTGCAATGCTGGCTCTTTTGGAAGAGTTTCCAAAGGCTTCTGCTTCTTGGCTTCTGGTTTTAATTTTAAAATAAAAATCAAAAGTTACTCCATGAGAAAATACCCTGTTGCCTTTGAAGTATTTGATCATTTATTTAATGAAACAACACAGTTATTAAATGCCTGTGTGTTTTCAAGTTACTATGGCCTCTACTTTAGAGAAGAGGAAGAATTCTTGTTCTTAAGGATATGCTTTTTTTTTTCACTTAGAGGAGAAAGGAAAAAATAAAATGCAAGCATAAATATGAACAAAAAACTTTAAATGATGAGGTTCAAATGATTTGTTCTCATAAATTATTAGGTTTGTGTATATAGAAAGGAATTATTTCCAGCGAATATATTAAGAAATTTATATATGATTGGGATTTAAGTTAAAAAAAATTCAAGGATGTAATTTTCATGGTTTGAAAGTGGAGGGAGTATAGAGAGAACAGAAGTTTTATTTACTGGAGTAGTGGAATAAGAAGTGCAGAAAATGTTGGAAGCATATTGTAGAGGTCACTAGAATTTTAACTTCTAGGTAATTAATTTTATTATACAAATCACACAAAGCAACACTGTAAAAAAGAATGTAGGATTTAAAAAGAAAAGCAAAATTAAAAAGTAACTTGGCCCTGCATCCCTTCCCAAGCAAATGATCTATTTTCATTTTTCTGTGTTCTCTCTCCCTGAAGATTTTTGAACAGTGAAATGACATGATGGAAATTGTGTTGTAGGCCTTTTAGAAAGATTAATCTATCAGTAGTAAGCAAGATGGAAAGTGAAGTGTCTGAAACCTAGAGACCAATTATAATTGTATTGAAGTAATCCAGGTGAGAAGTGATAAGGGCCTGAACAGAAATGGAAAGAAATGGGAAGTTGTAAGAGGTATTGAAATGGAAAAATCACTGATAGGAAATGGGACATTAGAGAAAGGTAATCTTTAGAGATATCTGGAGCCTGAGTTAACAGCAATAGTTCCAGAGATAGAAAGCAGAAGTAGAATGATTAAAGTAGGTGTCTGGCTATGAAATATGAGTTATATACATTTTTTAACATATTATATTTGAAAAAAATATGGTCACACAGAAATGATGCTAATGTATTTAAAGATGGACAATTGGGATATATATGCATATTTCTAATCTTGAGATCTTTTCCATATTCCAGTCCCTCTTAATCATATAAAAGGGACATTTGGAGTGAAATCATCATCATGGTGGTGTGAATCACTCCTTTTTTCTCTCTCCTTTGATTTACAACTAATCAGACAACCATAACCAAAAAAAGTGCCTCTGCAAAGCACACCAGGACACCTGAGAGATCCATCTATCTATGCACCCAAAAGTGGGTGGATTGGATCATGGAGGAGGTGGCAGAGCAAAGGAAGTTGCAGCGAAGCCAGCAGTGGCAGAGGTAGTGATGGCAGAGAAGGTGGTAGCCAGTCCAGCAGGGAGACAGCACAGTTTTTCTGGCAGAGGAGGGCAGAGGATGAAGGAAATGAATGGGGGTCTACTTGGCCACGTGTGTGCAGCTGCAGGGACCAGGTGCTGTCTCTGAGGAGAGACTGCAGTGACTAAGGGGGAAGAAAGGAAAGGGAAATAGACAGAACAGAAGGAAAGTGTCTCCTGTTGTCTGCCTTGGAAGGCAAGAGGACTGCCCACTGGCTTCTGGGACCCCCAACTTGAGGGTCCTCCTACCAAGCTGTGGGCATACCCAAAGTCCCAAGTGTTAAGTACACACTTCACCCTGCTCTGCCACCACACTGCTTTTTTTTTTAAGTGTGTGAGCTCCCAACATTAGCAGGAATCAGCTCCAATAAGAAAAGCCAAAAACTTGTGCAATAGCACCTCATTCTAGAAAACAAAAGAAAGTGTCCTAACTATCAATCTGTTGAACTATTATAATCGAAGTGAACAAAGCCTTGTCTAAGTAAGAAAGGTGTTTGCTATGTCAAATGCAGCGGCGAGGCACTTCTCATCAAACACCATGAAAAATCACAGTAATACAGTGTCACAAAAATAAAATGACAATTTCCAGCAACCAAACCCAAAGACACGGAATATTGTAATCTATATGATAAGGAATTTCAAATAGCTATTATGAAGAAATCCAACAAACTAAAGAAAATTCAGAAAAGCAATACAGTGACCTCAGAAATAAAAACGAACAAACAGAGGAGTACTTTACTAAAGAGATTGAAATTCTAAAAAAGAAACGAACAGAAATTCTGGAGCTGAAGTACTCAATAAATGAGGTGAAGAATGCATTGGAAATACAGCAGATCATATGGAAGAGAGAATTAGAAAGCTCAAGGAAAAAGATATAGAAATAATTTAGGTGAAAGAGGAGTGAGAACTAAGATTTTTAAAAAGTGAAGAAACTGTATGAGAACTGACTCCATTAGAAAAGCCAGCACAAGAATAATGAGTTCCTTAGAAGTAAAAGAGAGGGATAAGGAAGCAGAGAGTGTATTTAAAAACTAATAGCTGAGAACTTCCCAAACCTGGGAAGGAACTGGATATGCAAGGCCATGAAGATAATAGAACACCTTATTATCTCACTGCAAAAAGATCTTTTCCAAGACACATTATATATATTAAAAAATTTTTATTGGAGTATAGTTGCTTTACAACTTTGTGTTAGTTTATGCTGTACAGCAAAGTGAATCAGTTATACGTATACATATATCTCCTCTTTTTTAGATTTCCTTCCCATTTATATCACCACAGAGCACTGAGTACAGTTCCCTGTGCTGTACAGTAGGTTCTCATTAGTTATCTATTTTATACATAGTGATATATATATGTCACTCCCAATCTCCCAATTCATCCCACTCCCCCTTTCCCCCTTGGTATCCATAAGTTTGTTCTCTACATTTGTGTCTCTATTTCTGCTCATTATATTAAAATTATCAAAAGTCAACAATAAAGGAAGAATTTTAAAAGCAGCTGGGGGAAAAAAGACAATAACCTGTGAATGTACCCTCATTAGGCTATCAACAGATTCATCAGCAGAAACGCTACAGGCCAGGAGAGAGTAGAATGACATATTCAAAATATTAAACCATAAAAATTGGTAGCCAAAAACATTCTATCCAGCAAAGTTATCATTCAAATATGAAGGAGAAATTAAGGCTTTCCTAGATGAACAAAAACTGAAGGAGTTCACCACTAGACCTGCCTTACAAGAAATGTTGAAAGGAGCTCTTTAAGCTGAAACAAAAAGACAAAAGCACACAAAACTCTGATTAAGGTGGCAAATAGAATAGAATACTGTAACTCTTTTTTTTAGAATAGTATATTAAACTCTTAACTGTAGCTTAAAAGTTAAAGGAAAAGAACATTAAAAATAACTGTAGCTGCTACAACTTGGTAATAAAATCACAGCACAAAAAGTCATGATTTGTGACATAAAAATATAAAAAGGGAAAAGTAAAAGAATGGAACCTTATAGGCAAATGAAGATAAATTGCTATCAGCAGAAAAAAGACTATTTTATCTATGAGATGTTTTATGTAAACCTCATGGTAACTGGCAAGCAAAAATCTAGAACAGAACACAAATCATAAAAAAAGGAGAGACTGAGCAAACCTCCATAGAATACCACCAACGTATAAAGGTGGACAGAAACAAAGGAAAAAGAAACAATGAAGAGCCAAAATAACCAGAAGGCAAAATATAAAATGGCAGTAGTAAATTCTTAAATATCAAAAATCATCCTAAATGTAAATGGATTGAACTCACCAGTCAAAAGGCACAGAGTGGCCGGATGGATAAAAAGACAAGACCCAGGTATATGCTGCCTAAAGGAGACTAATTTTAGCTCTAAAAACACATGTAGGCTCAAAGTAAAAGGATGGAAGATGATATTTCAAACAAACAGAAATGAAAAGTAGGTGAGGGTAGCCATACTAATATCAGAAAAAATAGACTTAAAAAAAAAGAGTAACAAGAGACAAAGAAGGTCATTATATAATGACAAATGGGTCAATACATCAAGAAGCTATAATAATCCTAAATATATCTGCTCCCAACACCCAAGCACCAAAATATATTAAGCGATTAATAACAGATCTTAAGGGAGAAATAGACAACAATACAATAATTGTAGGGAACTTCAATACTCCACTATCAACAATAGAGAGATCATCTAGGTGGAAAATCAACAAGGAAACATAGGAATTGAAACACACTTTAGAACAAATGGACTTAATAGACACATACAGGATACTCAATCCAACAGCTACAGAATATACATCATTATTAAGTGTACATGGACCATTCTCCAGGATAAATCATATGACAGGCAACTCAACAAACCTTAGCAAACTTAATAAGATTGAAATAACACCATCTTCTCTCACCACAATAGTATGAAACTAGAAATCAACAATAAGAGGAAAGAGAAAATCTATGGTAATGTGGAAACTAAACAACACACTACTAAACAGTCATTGGGTCAAAGAAGAAATAAAAAGTGAAATAAAATTCTCAAAACAAAGGAAAATGGAAACACAACATATCAAAGACTGTGGGATGCAGCAAAAGCAGTTCTGAGAGAAAATTTTATAGCAATAAATGCATATATTATGAAATTAGAAAGATCTCAAATAAACAACCTAAATTTTCAACTCAAGAGCTAGAAAAAGAACAAACTATGCTCACAGTTACCAGAAGGAAGGAAATAATAAAAATAAGTGTGGAAATAAATGAAATAGAGACCAGGAGAGCAATTGAAATGATCATGGAAACTAAGAGCTGATTCTTTGAAAAGACAAATAAAATTGACAAACCTTTAGCTAGATTAACTAAGAAAAAAGAAGACTCAAATAAATAAAAATAGACAAGAAAGAGGAGACATTACAAATGATACTACAGAAATACATAAAATCAGAAGAGACTGCTATGAACAAATATATGCCAACAAATTATGTAACTCTGAAGAAATTGATATATTTCTAGAAGCACACGATCTACCAAGATCAGGAAGAAAAAGGAAATCTGAACAGACTAATAATCAATATAGAGATTGAGTCAGTAAGCAAAAACTCCCAACACAGAAATCTCCAGTAGCAGACAACTTCACTAGAGTATTCTACCAAACATTTAAAGAAGAATTAACACAATCCTCCTCAAACTCTTCTAACATATCGAAAAGGAGGGAACACTTCCAAATTACTGTATGAGACCAGCATCACTTTGATACCAAAATGAGATAAGGATACCACAAGAAAACTGTAGACCAGTATCCCTGATGAATATAGATGCAAAAATTCTCAACAAAACCTTAGCAAATTCAAGAATTCAAGACACAGTAAAAGGATTATACACCTTGACCAAGTGGGACTTATACCTGGGATGCAAGGATGGTTCAACCTATGCATATCAATAAATGTAATAAATCACATCAATAAAATGAAAGATAAAAATCACATGATAGTTTCAATAAATGAAGAAAAATCACTTGACATCCTTTCATGATAAAAACCCTTAACAGACTGGGTATAGAAAGAACATACTTTAATATAATAAAGTACATATGGGACAAACCCACTAACCCACTAACATTATACTCAATGGAGAGAAATTGAAAGTGTTTCCTTTAAGATTAGGACCAAGGTAAGCACATCCACTCTCACCTCTCTTATACAATATAGTAGTGGAAGTCCTAGCTAGAGAAATTAGGCAAAACAGAGAAATAAAGTGCATCCAAATTGGAAAGGAAAAGTAAAATTGTCATTATTTGCTGATGATATGATCCCATATATATATATAAATCCCATAGAATCAGTCAAAAAACCTGTTGGAATTAATTAATAAAGTGGCAGGATACAAAATCAACATACAGAAATCAACTGCATTCCTTTACACTAATGATGAAACATCAGAAGGAAATAAAACCATCCCATTCACAATAGCATCAAAAAATACTTAGGAGTAAACTTGATTGAAGAAGTAAAAGATTTGTACAATGAAAACTACAAAACTACAGTGAAATAAATCAAAGAAGACACAAACAAATGGAAAGATATTTGTTCATGGATCAGAAGAATTAATATTGTTAAAATGGCCATACTACCCAAAGCCATGTACAGATTCAGTGCAATCCCCAACAAAATACTAAAAACATTTTTCACAGAAATAGAAGAAACTTCCTGAACTTTATGTGGAACTATAAAAGACCATAAGTAGCAAAACAGTCTGGAGGAAAAATAACAAAGCTGGAGATATCACACTTCCTGATTTCAAACTATACTACAAAGCCATAGTAATAAAGTATGGTACTGCCACAGAAATAGACACACTGACCAGTAGAACTGAATAAAAAGCCCAGAATTAGGGCTTCCCTGGTGGTGCAGTGGTTGAGAGTCCACCTGCCAATGCAGGAGACACAGGTTCATACCCTGGTCTGGGAGGATCCCACATGCCGCGGAGCGGCTGGGCTCGTGAGCCATGGCCACTGAGCCTGTGCGTCCGGAGCCTGTGCTCCGCAACGGGAGAGGCCACAACTGTGAGAGGCCCACGTACCGCAAAAAAAAAAAAAAAAAGCCCAGAATTAAACCCCAACATATACAGTTAACTAATATTTAACATAGGAGCTAAGAATACTCAGTAGGGAAAGGATAGTCTCTTCAACAAATGATGTTGGGAAAACTGAATAAACACATTCAGAGAAATGAAATTGGACCCCTATCTCACAAAACTCACAAAAATTAACTTGAAATGGATCAAAGACTTAAACATAAGAGCTGATATGATAAAAACTCGTAGAGGAAAGTCTAGGAATGAAGCTCATCAATATTGGTCTTGGCAATAACTTTTTGGGCATGATGCCATAAGCACAAAAAATGAAACAAAACAAAAATCAAATGGGATTACATCAAACTCAAAAGCTTCTGCACAGCAACAGAAACAATTAAAATGAAAAGACAGTGTATAGAATGGAAGAAAATTTTTGAAAACCATATTTTGGATAAGGGGTTAATATCCAAAATATATGAATAAATCAGTTAACTCAATAACAACAACAACAACAAAATCCAGTTAAAAAGTGGACAGAAGAACTAAATAGACATTTCTCCAAAGAGGACATCAAAATGGCCAAGAGACACGTGAAAATATGCTCAACATCACTAATCATTAGGGAAATGCAAATCAAAACCACAATGAGATATCATGTCACACCTATTCGAATAACTGTTCAAGAAGACAAGAGACAAGTGCTGGCGAGGATGTGGTGAAAATGAAACTTGTATATATTGTTGGTGGGAATGTAAATTGGTCCAACCACTATGGAAAACAATATGGAGATTCTTCAAAAAATTAAAAACATATCTACCATACAATTCAGCAATTCCACTTCTGGGTATATAGCCAAAAGAAATGAAAACAGGATATCAAAGAGATATCTGCACTTTCATGTTTTTCGCAACATCATTCACAATAGTGCTGGTACGGAAACAACACAAATGCCCATCAATGGATGAATGGATAAACAAGATGTGGTACACATATACAATAGAATATGAAATGAGATATCCTCCCATTTGCAACAACATGGATGAACATTGAGCATGTTATGCTAAGTGAGATAAGTCAGATAGAGACAAGTACTGTATGATCCCATATATGTGTAATCTAAAAAAGTTAAACCTGTAAAAACAGAATAAAATGGTGGTTACCAGTGGGGATGGGGACAAGAGTGATGGTGTTTAAGCTACAAACTTGTAACAAGTAGTAAATAAGCACCAGAGATCTAATACACAGTATAATGAATATAGACAGTAATATTGTACTATAATTATGTAATGTGATAAATACCACATCAGCAATATACAACATATATATGTATCAAAGTAACAAGTTGTACACCTTAAACTTACACAACGTTACACATCAAACTTGTTCATTTAAAAAAAAGCAGACATCAGGAAAATGCATATCAAAACCACAAATGAAGTATCACCTCACACCTGTCACAATGGCTATCATCAGAAAGACAACAAATAAAAACATTGGCCAGGTTGTGGAGAAAAGGGAACCCTAGTACACTGTTGGTAGGAATGTAAATTACCACATCCACTATGGAAAACAATAAGGAGGTTCCTCAAAAAAACAAAAATAGAACTACCATATAATCTAGCAATTCTACTCCTGGAAAAAGAAAATAAAAACCACTAATTCAAAAAGGTATGTGCACCCCAGTGTTCATAGCAGCATTATTTACAATAGCCAAAATATGGAAACAACCTAAGTGTCCATCAACAGATGAATGAATAAAGAAGATGTGGTATATTTATATACAATGGAATTCTACTCAGTCATAAAAAGAATGAGATTTCGCCAGTTGTGACAACATGGATGGACCTGGAGGGTATTTTGCTTAGTGAAGTAAGTCAGAAATAGAAAGGCAAATACTGTACGTTTTCACCTGTATATGGAATCTGAAAAATAAAACAAACGAATATAACAAAACAGAAACGGACTCAGATAAATAGAAGAAACTAGTGGTTACCAAGGTAAGAGGGATGGAGGGAAGAGCAAGATAGGGGTAAAGGGTTCAGAAGTACAATGAATAAAATAAGATACAAGGATGTAATGCACAGAACAGGGAATATAGCAAATATTTTATAACTTTAAATGGAATATATTCCATAAAAATATTGAATCACTGTTGTACACATGAAACTAACAATATTGTAAATCAACTATACATCTTTAAAAGAAATGAATAGATAAATTCAATAGATAGATAAACAGGAACAGTTGAAGTCACAGATGTGAATTAATTGTGGTGTGTTAAGGAAGTAGATGAGATTATTAATAACTTTTTTGAGAAGAGGAAAAATAATCAGTGAGGAAAGGAGTGGTCAGTGAAGTGGATTGAGAACCCACATGATGATTATCAAAATTAGAGAAGAGAGCAAGAAAAGAGAGAGAAAAAACAAAACAAAACAAACCCACAACCATATTTAGAGAAGTAGTATAGGGAAGACAAGGAGAATGAGAAAAGGGCATTATATTTCATAACTAAAAGTTCATTGGTGACACTTTAGAAATCAGTGAAGAATTAATTTATTAAACCATTTTCTAAAAGGTTAATTTTTCATTTGACACATTTTTTTTAATGAAAGGAGAGAAGGAAATGGAATGGAAGCTAGTAGATGATGAAATTAAGCAAACTTTGTTTCCTTCATGCCATTAACTTATAATGTAAAAAATATTTAAATATTAAAAATGTTTTTTCAATTTTTAAGGCTGAGTAAAGGGAGCAACAGGTAAGTCAAAGAATAGATATGTGAGTATTAGGAAGATCTACAGGGACAGACAGAAAGGGTTTAGGGGAGAGTGAAACTAGAGAGGCCACTTAGGGAACTGTTTCAGTAGTCCTGGCAAGGGATGTTGCAAGGTGACTTGAATTAGGGTTGTAGTTGTGGAAGTGGTGAATATTGGTTGGATCCAGTCAATATTTTGAAGATAGAGCTGATCTGATTTGATAATGAATAAGATATGAGATGTGAGAACAAGAGAAATAAAAAATGATGTCGTTTTATTGGCTTAAGCAACTGAAAGAATGGGGGTGCCATTTATTGCGATGAGTGAGACTAAGGAAAATGCAGGACTTTTTTTTCAATGTGTTAGTACTGGTTTTACTCTTTTATTTTTTTATTTTTTTTTATTGTGGTACGCGGGCCTCTCACTGTTGTGGCCTCTCCCGTTGCGGAGCACAGGCTCCAGACGCGCAGGCTCAGCGGCCATGGCTCACGGGCCCAGCCGCTCCGCAGCATGTGGGATCCTCCTGGACCAGGGCACGAACCCGTGTCCCCTGCATTGGCAGGTGGACTCTCAACCACTGCGCCACCAGGGAAGCCCTTGTTTTACTCTTAGACATCCACGTGGTGATGTTGTCTAGAAAGTTAGACACATGAGTCTTTAAGGGTGAAATTCAGGACGTGTAAGTTTGATATTCATCCGTACATTAACAATATGGAAATAAGGAGAAATCAGCTATGAACATTAAGAGTAATCAGTGAGGTATGAAGATCTGGAGAGGATGATGTCTGCAAAACAAAAGAAAGGATGTTTCAAGAAAGGGCATGTTCAGCTGTGTCCAAGTCTGGTGAGACATAGAGTAGGATGTGTACACAGAATTAGGGGAGATTTGCACCTCTGGTAGTATCTGAAGTAAACAAAATCATTGATTAGTTGGTTAATCGACTGTAATTATCTTTTTCTTGGAATTGATTTTTTAGGCAAGGCTCTAGGTATTTTGATGTGGAGGAATGGGGTAGTGTTACATGAAGTAGAGTCACAGACAATGGAGTGATGGCATTAGAACAGGCAGCTCTGGAGGGGGTATTTCTTACATATAGGTCTCTGTGGTGTTCCTAGACTTAATTTATAGAGTGTTAGGTGGTATCACTGCTGGGTGATTTGGGGGCCTGCCATAAACTTTGCTGAAAGGTTATCAGTGCCAGTATAGAGGGGTTGGGCTTATCAAAAGCCCATGGAGATCTAGAGGGTAGACTTAAAGGACACCATTTTCTCTTTATCACTTTTAGTAGAAATACGTAATACAAAATGTAGCAGTTTAGATCTGTGCAGAATAAAGATGTTATAACAAACACATTGAAAACAGAATTCTCATAAAATTCAACAATTATCTTCTCTTGGTGTCTCTTAAACTCAAGTAGATAGCAAGAGACAGGATGAGGGTTTTCACTGAGGATGAAAGAAATTTGTATGTCTTCTCATACATTCTTTTTCATATCCCTTTTGCCTGTGGTCATATAAATCTTTTTCTTACTTTAAATGATGAAACCTTCAAAGTCAGAGAGTTAATAACAAAAATAATTACCATAACTGTCCTATAAGGAAAACCTAAAGATATTTAGATTTTTCTTGTTAATCATTGCACTATATTGCCAGGAATAGCAGTTCTCTATTTTATCTCCAGCACACATTTATAGAGGAAAGGTGTAAGTTAAAAAAATATTTTTAAATGCCCTATTTTGTTATTTTCATTCATTGTACCTTATGGTTACTTTTTGTTTTTCTTCTCTTGCTTGTCAGTCAGTGACAGAACCCAACAAGTCTAAGAAAACTTTATCTGTGTAAATTTTATACCTTGAATCCTACATCTTATTTTTGTCCTTTAATTTCACTATCTGCCTTGCTGAATATAAATACATACAAATATAATGCCTATAAAACTATTAATTGTATACTTTTATTATGATTATTATTATTTTGCTGCAAAGTGGGTAAAACAAAGTGGGTAGGGTAATGGATATTTTGCCTGATTATAAGAAAATATTGTACTATTAAAAATGGATTCCAGGGCTTCCCTGGTGGCGCAGTGGTTGAGAGTCCGCCTGCCGATGCAGGGGACACGGGTTCGTGCCCCAGTCCGGGAAGATCCCACATGCTGCAGAGCAGCTAGGCCCGTGAGCCATGGCTGCTGAGCCTGCGCGTCCAGAGCCCGTGCTCCGCGACGGGAGAGGCCACAACAGTGAGAGGCCCGCGTGCTGCAAAAAAAAACAAAAGAAAACCAAAAATGGATTCCATTGGTTATATTGTTATACAATTACTGATGAACAAGCTCATTGGCATCTTCTTATATTATTTTGGGAGTTTATTTGCCACTTCTACTATTGCCATGATTTGTATGTCACCACTAACCTGAATTATTTACTGTTTATGCAATATACTCACCTTTCCTACAAATTTGTGTTCCTGTCATTTTAGTTCCTAGATGTTCCTCCCTCTCATTTACCTATGACATTCCATTTATTCTTCAGGTTCTACCTCAAATTTGTCCTTCCTTATAAAAGTTTACTGATGATATAACCAAAAGACCTCACCAATTATTACTTATTTGTACATGTCCTCTGACAATTATCCCATGTGGGCTTGATGTTTGTGTAAATGCTTTATCTTCTGTATTCCTTGAGGGGTGTCATTTTTTACATTTTATCTTCCACAGTTTTCTGTACAGACCACCAGTTCAATGAGAAGTGAATTTAATTGAGTCTTTGTGTTTGTACCCCTTTCTGTTTCCATGGTAAGGTAGTTGTTACCTCCCTTTTGCATGTATCAATACCTCACACCTGCCTATGTTTGTAGTCTTTAATGAAAATAATGGCTACCGTTTGGAGGGTTTACTATGTGCTGAGTATTGTCTTTTAGTACTTTATATACATTAATTTATTACTCCTCATAAAAAAATGGAGTTAACATGATGATAATCCCCACTTTACAGATGAGGAAATTGAGGTGCAGAGAATTTAAGTAATTTATCTAGAGCCATGCAGTTGGTGGAGTCAATTTTTAGAACTGAGAAATTTTCCATCTATAAATTCATCAGGGAATTTGACCTATAGTTTTCTTTTCTTTTAGTACTCTTATCTGTCTTTGGTATCCTGGTAATGCTGGCCTCCTAAAATGAGCTTAGGAGTGGTTCCTCCTCTTTATCTTTTTGGAAGAGTTTTAGAAGGATTGGCATTAATTCTTTAAGTGTTTGCTGGAATTCACCAGCAAAATCATCTTGTCTTGGGCTTTTCTTTGTTGGGAGGTTTTTGATTATTGCTTCAATTTTGTTGAGTCATTATTAGTCTCTTCAGATTTTCTAATTCTTCGTGATTCAGTCCTGGTAGGTTGTGTGTTTCTAGGAATTTATCCATTTCTTCTAAGTTGTACAGTTTATTGGCTTGTAATTGTTCATAGTAGACTGTTACGTCCTTTGTATTTCTCTGGTAATAGTTACAATGCCACCTCTTTCATTTTTAATTTTATTTGAGTCCTCTCTCTTTTCTCTTGGTTAATCTAGTTAAAGATTTGTCCATTTTGTTTATCTTTTCTAAAAACCAACTCTTAGTTTCATTGATTGTTTTTCTATTATGTTTCTAATCTCTATCATTTATTTCTGATCTAATCTTAATTTTTTCCTTCTCTCTACTAAATTGGGCTTAGTTTGTTCTTCTTTTTCTAATTCTTTGAGGTGTAAAGGTAGTTTGTTTATTTTAGCTTTTTCTTTTTTTTTATAATGTAACATTTATTGCTATAAACTTCCCTCTTAGAACAGCTTTTTCTGCATCCCATCTGTTTTAGTATATCGTATTTTTCTTTACTTTCATCTCAAGATACTTTCTAATTTCCCTTTTGATTTCTTTGACTCATTGGTTGTTCAGTAGTGTGTTGTTTAATTTCTACATATTTGTGAATTTTCCAGTTTTCTTCCTGTTAATTATTTCTAATTTCATACAATGGCAAACAAGAGTGACAAGGTGCCTGACCTAATGAAGGAAACAGAAAAATAAACAACACAAAAAAATTTTCAATTGTGATATTTGTCAGAGAGTCATGAGGTAGGAAATAATGGAAGATAGAAGATAGGGTAATCAAGACATTTTCTGAGAATTTAACATTAAAAATGAAGGATGAGAAGTTTGCTGTACAGAGGTCAGAAGGAGGAAGAGGAAATGAGAAAAAACATTCCAGGGACAGAAAACTCCAGGTGCAAGGGCCCTGGGTGAGAAAAGGAATATTTCCTTTCATTAAAAAAATAATAAATTTATTTATTTTATTTATTTTTAGCTGCTTTGGGTTTTTGTTGCTGTGCAAGGGCTTTCTCTAGTTGTGGCAAGCGGGGGCTACTCTTCGTTGTAGTACATGGGCCTTTCATTGCGGTGGATTCTCTTGTTGCGGAGCACGGTCTCTAGGCATACAGGCTTCAGTAGTTGTGGCTGGCGGGCTCTAGAGTGCAGGCTCAGTAGCTGTGACGCACAGGCCCAGCCGCTCTGCGGCCTGTGGTATCCTTCTGGACCAGGGCTCAATCCTGTGTCCCCTGCATTGGCAGGCGGATTCTTAAGCACTGCACCACCAGGGAAGCCCCTCCTTTCATTTTTATTATTAGCATGTTCTTTGTAATTTGGCCATAGTGCTCTTTGTGATTAAACTACAGTAAAATTAAGGAAATGGTCATAGGGCCTCATTAATATGCTATCAGTAGTATATATTTAAAATAATTGTTTTTAAATCATTTAAAAATACTTGTTCTGGGGCTTCCCTGGTGGCGCAGTAGTTGAGAGTCCGCCTGCCGATGCAGGGGACACGGGTTCGTGCCCCGGTCCGGGAAGATCCCACATGCTGCAGAGTGGCTGGGCCCGTGAGCCATGGCGGCTGAGCCTGCACGTCCGGAGCCTGTGCTCCGCAACGGGAGAGGCCACAACAGTGAGAGGCCCGCGTACCGCAAAAAAAAAAAAAAAAAAATTACTTGTTCTGTTTCTTAATATAAATTGTACCTGAGAATTGATATCTTCAGTTCCATTTCTCTGTTTTTAACTTACTGATTTTGCAAAAAGGTAAAAAATAGTAATTTAATTGGTATATTTTTTAACTTATGCAAGAAATTTTATTTTAGCTAAAGAATGTGCATTTTAAAAATTTCAGCATTATTTTCAACATGAAAATATCTAAAAAGACAGGAGCTGCACAATTGTTTAGTTTTTTTCCCCTAACTTTGCAGTTTGTATATAGATATCACCATATAACCTAAAAAAAGATGAATAGTATTTTGACAATATTTTATACTTTCTTTACAAAGCAAGGTGAAATTATATTAAACCATTGACTTCTTGTGTATTGACCTTGCACTGGCTCTTGAAAGGGAATGAAAATAGAGACATTCATTGCTAAGAATAAATTTCTTGCCTGAAGCTGAGGGAAAATAAAAGCCCTGACAACCATGACAGAGAGTCAAAGGTTCTCATCTTTGGAGTAAAAAGGTGTCCACACATCAAGGGCAAAAAATGCTAAAATCTCAGAGGCAGAGAGAACGCTGTAGAGAGCCTTCTTGAACCTACTGAGGTTAAATCATTTACTTCATCATGTATTTTCATTCTACCTCCTTCTTCTAGTATTTTAGGACTGTGAATGCTTTTATTAATCTTAAGCTGTTAAATTGTCACTTTTAAATTTGCTATATGAAAGCGTTCCCTGTGGGAAAGCATTTTATTGAGCAGAGTTGGAACATTCAGGCTTGAAAGGGAAAAGAGTTGTGTCCTTAGTCCATTTGTGTTTAATCTCCTCTTTGTTCCTCCTCCTTGTCCAAATTAAGAAAAACTCGTACACAGGAGAAAAGTACGCTGAAATGTGTTTTCTTTCATTTTTAATGCTTTAATGGCAGGCAGAATTATCTCCTTTTGTTTTAACTAAATATTTGTTAAATCACTCATCCTTCCATCATTTAGTTCACCTCCCAGAAGTCTTCACAGTTCTTCCAAATGGAAGAAATATTTCTCTTTTTTGTATTTCTATGATATATATTGTCTATAGAATGATTTCACAAATACAGTTTTTATATTACAGATTCCTCCCCTAAAAGGAACACTGTTCCCAATTTGATCATAATCTGAACATTAGAGTGTGCCCTGTGCATATATTGATATCTCCACAGGATCTACCTCAATGCCTTGCACATAGCAACACTCAATGACTATTTCTTGAACTGATTTTTTCATGCTGCATCTAACAAAAGAGGCTTTGTCATTGTTCTTAGAAATCTGAGCAAATTAAATTCATTATAAATTTCAGGTTTTCTAGGGGTTCCTTGCCAATTTCCTGTAATAATTCTTGGTTTTTGAATATTTTCTTCTTATTTATTAGTCTTTATCCTTTATTAGTTCTTCATTAATCTGCTAATCAGATAACTATCTTATCAGGATCACTTAATATTTTTATGCTGGAATTTTGTTTTTTTTAAACGGTCAGTTTATTATTAGTTTTCTTCCTTTTCAGAAACATAGACCATGGAATCATTTATATCTTTATTGGTTAAATCAACAAATATTTATCAACAAATATTTATTGAGTGCCTACTAGGTGTCTGACATATATGCTGATTGCATAATTGTGAATAAGATATTCACAGCATCTGTGGAGAAGGTACATATGACACATTGAGCTTATAAGTACTATAATGATGGTAGGTGCAAGGTATTGTGGACACACTTAGAGGGGGCACAAAAACAGTGCTAGGCGTTTAGGGATCTAAGTCATGAGTAGGAATTAGCTTGGGCAAGGTAGTAAAAGAAGGATCTCTGCGCTTAAAAAGTGCTTTGTTCTTATTTGCTTGTTTTCATATCTTGCTCTGATCAGGTTGTTGGTTTTAACCTTGGTTCTTATAAAATGCTTTCAGATCACTTGATTGTATTTTCTGAATGCAGCTTCCCATCGTTTCTTCTTCATTAACCATTTCTTTCTCTGGGTCAAAATTAAATGGAGAGAAACAGTTCCCTTTGTGGTTTTCTCAGCCTCTTAACAATGATTTTTTCCCCTAGAAAGCATGTTAAAAATATAATGTCTATGTAACGAATTTTCCAAAGATAGAAATATTTTTTAATACTTCTGATCTCTCTTAATTTTAAGACATCACAAAATAGAGTTGTATGAACCTGTACTTCTCCCTAAACTACTTATCTCTCTCAGTGAAGAGCACTGTTACCAGATACTTTGCCGAGTGGTAAACTGATTGAAAGTAGATTGGTAGAAATCTGGGAGATATCACAGATATTCACTTTCCTTAACCTCTAACATGTTTCTCCCACATTCCACCATTACAATTTTTGTTTTATTGTAAGAACACTTAATGTGAGATCTACCCTCTTAGCAAATATTTAAGTGCATAATACATTATTGTTGACCACAGCTATAATATTGTACAGTAGATCTCTAGAGAAAGCCTGAATTAATCACAAAACTTCTCAGTCAGTGGCCTTAATCAAACTAAATACTGACCAAAAGAGAGTAGATATTATCAACAGACTATCTCATACCTATATCAGCAATTTTGTGAAAGTGTTCTCAACTAGAGGCAGCAAACATGCATTGGAGTCCTAGAGAATAGCCCTACCAGCCAGAAGTGTGCAGGGTGCCATGGTTATCAGCTGTTGCTTGGGAATCTAGAGTTTGTAGAGGTCAGTTAGAAGTTGACCTATTGTACTACCAAAGGAAAAAATATGTTCCTTAATATGAATATTGGGCATCATTTTTAAATGATAGTTCAGTTTCTTTCCTTCCTAATTTAAGCCTTCACACTATTTATTAAATTCAGTTTAGTTCAACAAAGGATTACTGATTACCTACTATATTTCAGGATATTTGAGAATACAAAAAAGAACAAGGCATCCAGTCCTTTTTTCATCAGAGATCATAGTCAAGTTGTGGAGACCTAAAGGATAGTTTTGAAATGATATGATAAATTCAAGTAATAAAAGTATGTATAGGGTGCTATGGTCATATTATTAATAAGACAGACATAGATAATGAAGACTTTTCTCTAAACCCTTTGGAGTTTAAAAATGAAAACAAGATAATTCAGGAAAGGAAATGAACAAATATTCAGATTCTTTGGGTAGAAAGGACCTATTGACTGTCAAAGATGATTATAAAACCACTTTGTATCTAGACACATCTGATGAGATTTCAGAACTCTAGGTCTAAAGGTAAATGATTTAAGCATATACAGGAAAAAAATACAACCAAATGAATGCAGTTGAGGATGACTTCAAATAACTTACCGACAACACGGGACTGGAAAGTGCAAAGTTCTGAGGGAAATTGAACTTGGATTTTTAATTCTGTTCATAGCCTGAAAGAGCAGAACATGAGATACAACCATGAAGGGCAGCTAAGTATGATCTGATAAGGAGTAGAGAGGGTCAACAATAATTCAGAGTGGATCCATTGAACTTGGATGCTTACATCACTTGCCTTTGAGCAGGAAGAGTTTTTAAGGGAAATACAGCTAAACTTACTTCTGTAGTACATTATAATCCCAGTATTATACTGGCTTTTTTTTTGTACAATGATGCTCACAACAGATTTGTTTGTAATAGTCAACGCTAAAAATAAACCAAATGTCCTTAAATAAGTGGTTAAACAAACTGTAATACTGCTCAGTGGTAAAAAGGAGCACACTGTTGACACACACAATGACTTAGATGACTCTCAGGGGAATTATTCTGAGTGAAAATGAGCCAATATTGAAAGATTACATAATATATGATTCTATTTATACAACATTCTTTTTAAAAATTGAGGCATAATTGAGGCATAATTGATATATAACTTGTAACATTATATTAATTTCAGATGTACAACATAATGATACAATATTTGTATATACTGTAAAATGATCACTACAATATCTAGTTAATATCCATCCCCATATATAGTTAAAAACATTTTTTTTCTTGTGATGAGTACTTTTAAGATCTACTCTCTTAGCCATATTCAAATATGCAACACAGTGTTCTTAACTGTAGTCACCATGCTGTGCATTACATCCCTGTGAAATTCTTTTATAACTGGAAGTTAGTACCTTTTAACTCCCTTTACTCATTTCGCCCAATCCCCACCTCTGGCAACCACCAATCTGTTTTTTATATCTATGGGCTTTGTTCATTTCTTTGTTTGCTTGCTTGTTTTTGATTTTAGATTCCACATGTGAGTGAGATCATATGGTATTTGTCTTTGTCTGACTTATTTCACTTAGTATAATGCCCTCAAGGTCCACCCGTGTTGCTGCAGATTGCAAGAACTCATTCTTTTTTATGGCTTCTTTTTATATATATCTATCTATATCTATCTATCTATCTATCTATCTATCTGTATATATATATATCACACCTTCTTTATCCATTCATCTATCAGTGGACACTTAAGTTGTTTCCATATCTTGGCTGTTGTAAATAATGCAGTGAACATGGAGGTGCATATAGCTTTTCAAATTAGCGTTTTTATTTTCTTTGGATAAATACCAAGAAATGGGATTGCTGGATCATATGTTAGTTTTATTTTTAATTTTTTTTGAGGAATCATCATATTGTTTTCCATAGCGGCTGCATCAATTTACAGTCCCACCAACAGTGCACAATATAATGGCTATTTTATCAGCTTTAAAATTATGGAGTTTTTCTATTGACAATACACAGAAATCTTATAGTTAGAGAACCAAAATTAATAGCATAACTGACAGAAATCAAAAGGATGAGGAGAAGTAAAGGTAGGTTCTTTAGCTTTCTAGATCAGCCAGTAGATCAGCTTAAAGGTGATAGAGCAAGAAACAGAGTTTTAAATCGATTATTTTATTTTATAATTGTAACCACAATTAGAACTACAAATTATAACTAATACACATCATGAGTTAGGTGGGGAAAACGAGAAGATTTATGAGGAAAATTATAAATTATTCATTTTTAAGAAGAGGTCTGGTAGAGGATATAAAAAAGAGAAACTGAAAAGTCGTTATATTTTTTTACTTAAAACTTTTCCGTATGGCTTGACTTTATTCCTCTAAGTGAATATATTGCTTTAGCAAAAAGATACTTAATGCATAAAACACAAGATGAAATACCAAAATATTACTGGGTAAGCATTTTAGGAATGACTCCCCTTCCACTTTAGGTTTTATATTTTTCCCCAAATTTTCTATGCACATTACTTTTATAATCTAAAATTCTATAAAATAAATTTCATGTTTAAAATAGTGGTAACATCTGATGTAACACAATGTATTTCAAATAGACGTGCAAGTTATTGCAAAAAATTTGATATATCCTTTACAAGGCCAAGTTGCTCACGTATGTTGAGTACCTATGATATAGTTGCAGTGTAACTGTTGATGGTTTTTTAATCTTGTAAGTACTGACTTAAGTCCTGTGCATCACAGATAATATGACAATTCCAAAAATTAAGCTGTAGAGAAAAATTCCTTGTTACTACATAGAAAATCGCTTGATAGAATTAAATGAGTCACTCAACCGTGCTGCACAAATTTATAGCCATTATCTGTGGAGAAATAGAGTTAACACTGACATTAAATGTGCTATTTGATTTCTTTATTATAAATTTTATGTTCTGTTCAAATTCTTTACCCACTACCATATGGTTTTCATTATGTTTGTTGCCATTTGTTATGCCCGATAAGTTAAAAATTTTATTATATATTGATTTACTGCTGTGAATGCCTGAAGACCTTTGTGCTCTCAACACCATCATTTATCAGATATCAATTGTTTTTTACTCTCAGACCACAGAACATATTAAACTGATTCTGGATATATCTTTACATGCTAAAGGGCCTGACCCCAATTTTTCTGTTAAAGGCCTTTTAGCTTCAGTTTTAAGAGCAATTTTGTTTTTTGCAATATTGTGGTGTTCTTGACTAGGATTCCCGCTTTTTCATTTATTTGGCTGGAAAACAGGACAAAAACAGTGTTTCAGATAACTTGTAGAGATGTGGCAGCTGTTCTTGATTTAATCAATGTCCATAAAAATGATTTAGGAATGTTTTATTTGGAAAATGAGTTGTACAGGTGGTCATAAATTAAAGTGCTTTAAAAAATATATACCAGTTAAAAGGAATGAATACGGAGTTCCCTGGTGGTCCAGTGGTTAAGAGACTGCACTTCCAATGCAGGGGGCCCGGGTTCAATCCCTGGTCAGGGAACTAGATTTCGCACACCCCAACGAAGATCCTGCACGTGGCAAATGAAGATCCCGTGTGCCTCAACTAAGATACAGCACAGCCAAATAAATAAATAAATATATTTTTTAAAAAAGGAATGAATGCTTTGTCCCATCCTAGATTCTGTTACATATGGTTTTAATATGCCTCTATATGGTGGGATAATCATTGTCCAAAGAATGACAAATTGCAGCTGAATTTGCAAGATAATTTTCTGATTATTTTCCCATTTTTTCTACTTGCTTTGAGATACCTATTCAATTATCTAATACATAGTTGAAAATAAAATGCTGTATTCTAAGTGCAGAAGTCTACAATAATATATAAATATTAAAAAGTTTAACCATCGTGACATATAGAACATTAAAAGGTTAACTGAATAATTAATATTAATACTTTCTGAAACAAATTGGTGAATCTGAGTGTTAGAATTCTTCTAAGCATTATTTTCTATTAAAAGTGATAGTTTAGCCTACATATGAGTGAAATAGAAACAATAAACTTCTTTACAAACAAATGTTAGTGTCTCATTCTATATGAAAATTAGGGTTGTTGAAGGGCATTTTGTCAGCCTGAACTCTGAAGTCAGGCAAACCTGATTTTGAAACAAAGCTTTACATGAATTTACTACCTATTGGAAAAGGAATATTACTTTCCTTATCTGAACTGAGGATTAAATGAGATTATGGTTGCATATGAGAAGTTCCTGGTACATAGTATGTAATAAAAGAAAAAAGCTGCCAATTATTTCATGAGATTGATTTACACTGATTGTCTAAGCATCTCAATTTATCTACCTTCCTGAATTAGCTGATTGACAGATAAAAATAATCTGATATGCTAAGAAAATAGCTAAAATTTCCTTATTTAGAAATGATAAACAAGGAATTACCACGTTATTTCAAAGTTAATTAAATTTGATTCCTTTTATCTATTTTGTGTGTGTGTGTGTGTGTGTGTGTGTGTGTGTGTGTAGATTTCAGTTGGCTTTAGGACAGTGCTTTTCAAAATTTCAGTGTACATGTGAATCACTTGGAGATGTTGCAGAAATCCAGATTCTTGGTCAGTAGGTCTGGGGTAGGGTCTGAGATTCTGAATTTCTAAAAGCTTACTGGTGATACCAAAGCTATTGGACCATGGTGTGTGTGTGTGTGTGTGCTGGTACTTGGGGTAGCGAGATGCTACATAATATATCCTCCTGCTCTTTCCTATCATATGCTTCCATAGCACCCTGGATGTACACTCTCAAAATTATTTGTTTTGGGTGTTAAAATCTTTTTTTTTTTCTTTTCTTTTTTTTTTTTTTTTTTTGTGGTACGCGGGCCTCTCACTGTTGTGGCCTCTCCCGTTGTGGAGCACAGGCTCCGGACGCACAGGCTCAGCGGCCATGGCTCACAGGCCCAGCCGCTGCGTGGCATGTGGGATCTTCCCGGACTGGGGCACGAACCCGTGTCCCCTGCATCGGCAGGCAGACTCTCAACCACTGTGCCACCAGAGAAGCCCTAAAATCTTTTAAATCTTGTACTCCCTTCCATATATTGTAAGCTCCTGAAAGTATGTCTTCTTTTACTCACTGCTCTGTCCCAGAACAGCACAGTGCCTGGAGCTTGGCAATGAGTACTCATTTGTTTAGTGTTGGTAAACTACATGCCAGAAATGAAGTCCATGGCTGAAAAGATAATAAGAAGCCACAGATTGAAAGGTTCTACATAATGGCTGGGTTACAAAATAGTTTTGCAAAATGGACTACTTCTCCACACCCGTAGGTTTAGTTTAATTTCTTCCCCCAGAAATGTATGTATGTGCCTGTGTCTAGTGGGCATGGTCAAAATTGCTGTTTGAAAGACACTGTATCATTTTGGTAATTAGATACAATATAACTAAATTTACTGCTTTATAAATTTACTTTGACATTGATTCAAGAAGGAGCAATTGAAAAGAGTAACCGAAAACAAAGTCAAAAGAGGGCTAGGTCACTAAGTTTCTTTATGGCCAAGATGATGCTGCCACCTAGTAGAGTTTTGAGAAGGTAAAATACTGTATTGTATACTGGAAATTTTCTAAGAGAGTAGATCTTAAGTGTTATCACCACACACACACACACACACACACATGCACACACAAATGGTAACTTTGTAATATGATGGTGTGTGGGTAAACTTGGTTGTGGTAAACATTTTACAGTGTATACCTATATCAAACCATCACATTTTTTCCCTGTCAATTATGTGTCAATAATTTGTCATAATAGCTTAGTTTGCATTTTCTGAGATTCTTATATAAATGGATTCATGTAATATGTACTCTTTTAGTCTGACTTCTTTTACTCAGCAAAATTATGTCGTTGTGTGTATCAATGGTTTGTTTCTTCCTAAATGGAGCAGAATTCCATTTAATGAAGAGAAAGTTTACATTTTGAAGTAGATGCTATCCAGGCATTCATTTCTCTGCAGGGTGTATGGAAAGAGAAAATTATGAACTTTCAGTTCTGATTGTGTTGTTATGTAGAGTATAGAAGTGGGTGATAAATATAAAATTTTGCCTTTCTAGTACTTCACAAGCTAACTTTAATGATTTTAGACGTAGGTATTAATGTGTGTATTCATTTTACTTGAAAATAACATATACAGTATTCATATGAGCTAACATTAGCCTATCAAATCTAGTTAACTCATGCTCTCAGCACATCCTTACAGGCAACAGTGAACTAATGGGGACTGGGACTGAGAACATTAATGTTGATTTGTTGTCTCTTGGAGTTTTCTTCTTGTACAATCCTTCATAAAAGGTTAATTATGCATGGAGAGACATACCTTGAAAGATGGACAGAAATTTCAGATTGTTTTCATCTATTATATCATATTCCTGTTTTGAACCCCTTCAGTTTTTCTTGTTCTCACTGTTTCTGGGGCAGCTGGCTACTTTTCCACTTTTTCAGTTCACACTGCAGAAACAGTGTGTGTGACTCTGGTCAGCTTCAGGCAAACACACATGTCCATATTCAGCACTCCTTGCCTTCTGCCACTTGGGATTAATCTTTGAACCAAGGAGTCTGGAGCAGGAAGAAAACATAGGCAGAATCATAATGGTACTGTTTTCAGTAAACTCTCAAATACTGCAAATATTAACATCGAATTAATCATGACAGGAGAATATAAAGGAACAAGTTTGAAATTTGAGTAGGTATTTCTTAAAATTCCTAATATGACCATTATGAAATATATTAGAGTAGTTTATAAATTTGAATTTAAGATAAAATAGAAATATTCTTAAATTTTTAATGTCAAAACTTTCAATTTTTCATTTATTTGATAATTACATTACATATATACATATATATCTTTACATATAAATATATTAATAAATATTTTAAGGTTATTTGGGACTTTTACCCAAGAACTGAAAAACTCTTTTGAGTTTAGGAAGTTTGGTTTTTTTGTTGTGTCGTTGTCCTTTTCCTTGATTTGCATCTTATCTCAGGTGTCTGAACAGAATGCCGTATTCAGGGGATTGATTGCATTTCACATATTAAAGATGAAGAAACCCCAGAAACTCAGAAGTTTTTACTATTGCTTTTAGATAGATGAGGAGTGTGAAAAGGTAGATATCCTAAGTTAATATTAGGGAACTAAATCTATCTGAGTAAAACCAATTGGAAAGAATTTTTTTTATCTCAGGCTAAGGGCCTTTGTTCTGCAGTAATGGCAGCCATTTAAAGTAAATTGTCCATTAAAGTACCACTCCAGCTTTTGACAAATTGCATCAAACTGTTTTCTTCCTCCAGAGAAACACAAACCTGAGAACGGTGGTTTTATTTTTTTCTGCTTGACATATAGGTTTCCTGAATCAGCGGGCTAAAATGCTTTTAGGTGCTCTGTGAGACAACCCAAAGAGGTTATATATGGTCCAGTAGAGCCCAAGTGAAGACATTGAATACTAGCAACTTATCTTGTATGATGACAAATAATTGGTCATGCTCTTATATCATTTATCATTTTGAAAACAGTTCTCACTTTTTAATCATGTAATGTAAGAACAATGGAACAGAACTGACAAAAGCTATAAATCCTATTTTTGGCTAAAAAGCCATCGAACCATACAAAAATAATTCAAATGACTGTCAAGGTACAAAATCAAAGCACTGCTGTTGTAGGCAGCTACTGTCTTACTTTCAGGTGACGAAAGTTCAAGTTGCTAATTATAACTGAGCAAAAAGATCAATTTTGATAGAAATATTCTTTCAAAAATTAAATTAGCTGTAGTAAAGTTGCAAAGATAACTATACAACTGTGGTTTAGATGTTAATGGAATGAAATATTTTACTGTCTTTTTTTTTTTTTATAAATTTATTTATTTATTTTTGGTTGCATTGGGTCTTCATTGCTGTGCACGGGCTTTCTCTAGTTGTGGCAAGTGGGGGCTACTCTTCGTTGCGGTGCGCAGGCTTCTCATTTCAGTGGCTTCTCTCATTGTGGAGCATGGGCTCTAGGGCATGCGGGCTTCAGTAGTGGTGGCGCACGGGCTTAGTTGCTCCGCGGCATGTGGAATCTTCCCGGACCAGGGCTTGAACCCGTGTCCCCTGCATTGGCAGGCGGATTCTTAACCACTGCACCACCAGGGAAGTCCTGTCTTTTTAACGTAGATTATTTTTTAGCTATGTGAAAATAATATCTGAATTGTTATTATCAGTAGTAAAAATAGTTATAATATTATACCTTTACAGTATATAATAAGAAAAATAAACACTGCCTGTGTTTCTAAAACAAGCTATTCACTTTAGCTTTGATTATCTATATGTTGTGGTTATATAATTCATTAGTAAAAAATCCTTCATTGCAAACTAAAAATTCTAATTCACAAATATGAAAAGAGCATTATGCTAAAATAACTGAAATTTGCTTAAATCCTTTGATTTTAGGGATAATTTTCTAATGTACAGTATTTTGTGGAAAGTATAAAATTCATTATCTCATACTGGATCCATAGTCTGGAAAGTTCTGAGTAGTATCAATTTCCTTGACTTTCACAACTTTGACACTTTTGAAGATAACAGGTCTGTTATTTTGTAGACTGTCCCTGAATTTGGGTTTTTCTGATATTTCCTATTGATTAGATTCTAGTTATGCACATTTAGAAAGAATATCACAGAAATGAGGTTATGTTCCTTTCAGGAGGCCCATGATTTTGATTTGTCTCATTATTCATAATGTTAACTTTGATTATGTATTTAAAATTATGTCTGCCAGACTTATCCACTGTACAATTACTCATTTTACTTTTGTAGTGATTAAGAATTTTGTAGAGAAGTGTTTTAAAATGGTGTAAACATTCCATTCTTTACTAAACTTTTGATACATTCATTTATTTGTTTAGATTAGTAAATTTACTTATTTTGATGCCCAAATTGTCCTACATTTAGCCAAAGGGAGACTATTCAATATGGCTTCTGTGTCCTTTTGACATGTCCAAATTGTCCTTTAAGCACTTTATTTCTTTCTGGCATTAGTAAGATTTTCCAGGCCCTTTTTCTACTTTCCCTGACTCAGCTAGTCCACCAAAGATCTTCAGTTCCATTCCAGATGTTTAGAAACTGAGATCTGGTAGCACTTATTAATAAAGTATGCTCTTCCTAGGCTCAGTAGACAGTTCTAAGGTATATGTGTATGTACATACATGGATACATACATACATTTACATCTATATTAATTCTATATTTCCACACATACATTTGTATCTGTATTTCTTTCTCTGTCTCTCTCTGTCTTTGTCTCTTTGTATGTATTAAAATACCTGAGTTAACATCAGTGTCTTCAATTCTATTGAAGGATTTGTCCTTGTTTTCTCCCTTTCCCTTCTCTAAGTGTGAGAAACCCAACTCCTACTAGCTTCAGAATATGTACTGTATTTGTCAATCCCTCTGTATGTAACTAATCTCCTGTTGCCACCACTGCCCTCTGCAGCATAGATGCCTGCCTCATCCTGCTCAGGTTCAGATACTGTATCTCCCCTCTGCAAGGATGCTCCATTAACTGTTCATGCTCCAACAGCCCAGGTGAGGCCACTGGCTCTCCTCCACAAGGACTTTCTCTCATACAAGTTGGTCTCTGGCATTCTGCAAATGTGCCCTAGTGGCTTCTCCTTTCCCTTGTGATAACCCATTTCCTCTTTTCCTCTGATATCACACACACATACACACCTTCCTGGATTTCTTCTATCTTTGTTTTAGTTACATTTTTTTTTCTTTTCCTGCCTGCTCTCTAGAGTTCAAGTTCCCTAGATCTTTTTCCTTGCTGCCTATATGATGTCGATCAGTCTCATAGTTTTTTGTTTTGTTTTGTTTTGTTTTTTGGCGGTACGCGGGCCTCTCACTCTTGTGGCCTCTCCCATTGCAGAGCACAGGCTCTGGACGCGCAGGCTCAGCGGCCATGGCTCACAGGCCCAGCCGCTCCGCAGCATGTGGGATCTTCCTGGAACGGGGCACGAACCCGTGTCCCCTGCATTGGCAGGCGGACTCTCAACCACTGCGCCACCAGGGAAGCCCCAGTCTCATAGTTTTAAGTTTCTTCTCCATTTCAATAACTCCCAAATCAGTATCTGCTGAGTTTAAAGCTGATACACATGACTGCCTACTTGGTGTCTATGCACGGGTCTCATGCATTTAGATCTAAGATGGACAAATGAGAACTCTTGATTCTTCTTGTGCCACTCTTCTTCCTCCAATAAATGACACCACTATTGTTGTATAAGCCAGAATACAGGCATAGTCCTTGATTTGTTTTCCTGACCCACACACATGCAATATATTAGCAAATTCAGCTGGTATTTTCTTCAAATGTTTTCCTTATCTGCTGATTTCCATCAATCTCCATTGCTGCCACCGTGGGCCAAGCCATACTTATAACTCATGTAATTACCTCCTAACTATTTTCTCCTACTTCTATAATCGATAATCTATTCTTCTGTAATCTATAATCTATTCCTCTAAAGAAGGTAGAACTATCTTTTAAAAATTAAATCAGACCACATTGTCTCTCAACAGAAATCCTCGCTGCTTTTCCATTGCACTTATAATGAAATGCAATCTTCTTGACCTGGTCTACAGTGCTCCCTCTGTGGTCTGGCTCCAGTTTATCTCTGTCATGCCATCCTTTACCACTTTTCCCCTCTGGCTTACTAAGAGCTATTTTGTCCTTCTTGTTTTCCAACAGGCCAAGTTTTCCCCAACTCAGGCATTTGGATTTGCTCTCTAGTACACACTTTCTCCAAATCTTCATTTAGCTGACCCCTTCTCATTTGGATCTCACTGAAATATCACCTTCTTAGAGAGGTTAAATTAATTGACCAACCTGAGACCAAAACTCTCAAGTCTGTTAGTGAAGCTCTGAGTTCAGCAAGGCACTTAGTGATCATTTACAAGTGGCTGCTGAAAGTCTCCGAAGGGGGTTTGGAGTCTGTCCCACATATACGGTTCATAGGAGGCAACTGAGGTTTCATAAATCATGAGAGAGTTTAAGAATGTTAAGAGAACCCATGGAACAGCGCAAGTCAGGAGCCAGAAGATGGAGAACTTCTGATAGGTGTGTAGGGTCTTGACTTTATGGCCTAGACTGTAGACTTCAGCAGCGGTCACAGGTACCCAGTAGCATCTGGTAAAACCATCTACTACAGCACAAGAAGCGCAAAGGAAGGTCAGACAGCCAGGAACTAAAGCTATCCTGCAACCCCCCTTAGATACTTCTGAAATACCCAGAAGAGATCTCCCAGATGTGAGGTTTCTTTCCTCAATAGCCCAGAAGACCTATAAATATCTCCTTAAACGTATCCCTAGGTATCGTCTTGGGGGAAGGGGTTAGGGGTGAATGAAGTGCTAAAAGAATTATCACTTGATTTAAAAAGACTGAGGTAACCTGAGAAAATATAAATGGAAGAGATTTGGTTTATGAAACCTAAGCCCACCCAAGTTTCCTAGTGAACTAAGGGTAAATGGTCCATATGATCATTGTCACATGTACTGCTCATTTTATTCACCTGGAGGAGCTTTAAAAGCTAATGTCTAAGTCTGTCACCCCAGAGATTTTGATTTAATTGACCTGGGGTGTGGCCTGAGCATCATGATATTTTGAAATTTTCCAGGTGCTTCTAATGTACAGCCAAGGTTGACAGACTGAGAACCAGTGTTTTAGACTAAAATAATCTCTATACACATTTCCAGTCACATACCACCATTTCATATATGTTTATATATCCTGATATGGGTGAGATTTAGCTAGGACCCCTAATCCCTGACTCACTAGACAAATTCTGATTTAAAAAGTTTCCAAGGGGTGTAAGTACTGAAATATTTCTAGAAAATGAATTATTTTAATCGAGTTAGCTCCATTAAAAAATTTATTAGCTTGAGGTCTCTTTTTGCCCCAACTGGCTTCAGTGGAGTCTGGGAGCATGTCAACTGGCCTCTTTGGACACCTTTCCCCTAGGTTCATACCATCACCTCGACCTTTTACATATTACTATCCTCACCTTGAGAGGGGATGTGGAAAAATTAACTTAGTAAGACTTCTTCCCAAAGGCTTAAAGCAGAGCCGACCTTTGCGATATTTTCTCTTCCTTTCTCCTAGGGTTTGTGAGCAATCATCCTTGTGGTCAGGATCAATCCAAAAATTCCCAGTTTTATACATTTGGCAGAACTGCCTGGTTATTCTTATTAAAGAAAACAATAATACTAACAATAAAAATCAGATCTTTCAGCTGCATCCTACCTAGTCTAAGAAACATAGCTGGCCAGCGTTAAGATTAATGGGGCTCAGGAAAGCACCATGGTAAAGCTTGCTAACCCAGCAGTCTTTTGAAATGTGCCATGACAACCTCAGCAATGACATCTTTATAATGTTTCATGAAGGTATGTATTGAGTCTAATGAACTTTTGTTAGCTTTGCTGTTTCTCACTTTGTTCACTTTTGCAGCTGCTAAAATGGGAAAGATTGAGATCAGCAAGTTTCTGAGTAAGCTAAAAGGAATAATTTTTTTCTACCTACTTAGCAAATTTCTCTTGGACAATTGGACGTTATTTGGGGTTTCATACTTGGAGGAAGAAGCACAAGCATATTTCAGTCATTTTAGAGAATAAATATTCTCTGTATATATATTTGTAGCTGTTATTTTCTTTCTTTTTGAGGTTTATGACTGATCCTTGGCATGTGGCCCCTTGTGTATTGCTCTTCTGAAACAGCCTGAAAAGAATTTTCCAAGAGTTACGTGGAGCTTCTCTTTAGTTAAAATTCTGCTTTTTTTCCTCACTTGAGTATCACTTTTCAGAGAACCAACATAACAAAGTAGTAAATACAAATAGATACAAAAATATCTATGAGAAGATCACTGAATTAGATTTGTGAAAGCACATTAAAAGTAATTTTCTACTGAAAAATTTAGTCAAATTTATTAGTCATATCTCTGCTGGTGTTAAATAAAAATTTAAAAGGTAGAAATCAATAAACAGAGATAAAAGCTTCTCAAGAATAAATGAAAGGAAGTAATAAAAAGACTAACTAAGCTGAAGTGCCTCCTATCAACAGCAGCTGATAAAATATTAAAAGATTTGCCTTGTGTAATGTCTCTAGAGAACCATCTTGCTGATCTCCTAGACCATGATTGACAACTTTGAGACCTTGCTGGAAGCCACAAAAGTATATCTATAATATTATGCTCAATTGCATAGGTCTTTCTTGCTAAACGGGGCTGGAAATAACATACCACCGAATGATGGGCTTTTAAGAAATTAAACATTCTCCTCAGTCCTAGCTGAAGTTTAATTTGCTTAGAATTAGATGTTACATGGTATCTGGAATGCAAAAAACAAAAAAACCAGAGCATTGTACCTAAGCACATGTAAAACTGTTTTGGAGGAGTTAAGAAGTCAGTGGAGGAAATTTTATGGGGGTGGGCAGGTGATTTCAACGGCAGAATAAATAATTAGTACTATTTACTGATATTTCATGTGCCTGGTACTAACCTCACTGATTTATGTTCATTGTCTTAATTAAGTCTCACAAAAAAAGCCTCACCTATGAGACTTGTAATGATACTTCCTCTTTTCTTGAGATAAGAAATTGAAACTCAGGAAAATTAAGGAACTTGCCCAAGGTCATAGTAAATAGTGGCTTAACTTGTATTTGAACCCACATCAGAGCAACTCCAAGTGACATGACAAACTGAAATTGACTATGAGGCCGGTGACACCATAGGCATCTATTCACAAGAGTGATATGCCTTTTCAGTTTGTTGACTGTTTCCTTCACTGTGCAAAAGCTTTTCAGTTTGATGTAGTCCCATTCATTTATTTTTACTTTTTTGCCCTTGCCTGAGGTGACAGATCCAGAAGATCAATGTTAAAGAGTTTACTACCTATGCTTTCCTCTAGGATTTTTATGGTTACAAGTCTTACATTTAAGTCTTTAATACATTTTGAGTTTATTTTTGTATATATGAAAATGGTCCAGTTTCATTCATTTGCATGTATCTGTCCAGTTTTCCCAACACCATGTATTGAAGAGACAATCTTTTCCCATTTTATGTGCTTGCCTCCTTTGTTGTAGATTAACTGCCTGTGTAAGCATAGGTTTATTTCTGGGCTCTCTATTCTGTTCCATTGATCAATGTGTCTGTTTTTGTGCCAATACAGTAGTGTTTCGATTACCGTAGCTTTGTAATATTGTTTGAAATCAGGAAGTGTGATGCCCTCAGCTTTGCTCTTCCTTCTCAAGATTCCTTTGGCTATTCAGGTTCTTTTGTGTTTCTATACAAATTTCAAAATTATTTGTTCTAGTTCTGTGAAAAATAATGTCATTGGTATCTTTTTTTTCTTTACATATTTATTGGAGTATAATTGCTTTACAATGTTGTGTTAGTTTCTGCTTTATTACAAAGTAAATCAGCGATATATATATATATATATATATATATATATATACACATACACACATATATCTCCATATCTCCTCCCTTTTGCATCTCCCCCCCCACACTCCCTATCCCACCCCTCTAGGTGGTCACAAAGCACCAAGCTGATCCCCCTGTGCTATGTGGCTGCTTCCCACCCGCTATCTATTTTACATTTGGTAGTGTATATATGTCCATGCCACTCTCTCACTTCATCCCAGTTTACCCTTCCCCTTCCCCATGTCCTCAAGTCGATTCTCTACATCTGCATCTTTATTCCTGTCCTTTCCCTAGGTTCTTCAGAACCATTTTTAAAATTTAGATTCCATATATATGTGTTAGCATATGGTATTTGATTTTCTCTTTCTGACTTACTTCACTTGTATGACAGACTCTAGGTCCATCCACCTCACTACAAATAACTCAATTTCATTTCTTTTTATGACTGAGTAATATTCCATTGTATATATGTGCCACATCTTCCTTATCCACTCATCTGTTGATGGACACTTAGGTTGCTTCCATGTCCTGGCTATTGTAAACAGAGCTGCAATGAACATTGTGGTACATGACTCTTTTTCAATTATGGTTTTCTCAGGGTATATGCCCAGTAGTGGGATTGCTGGGTTGTATGATAGTTCTAATTTTAGTTTTTTAAGGAACCTCCATACTGTTCTCCATAGTGGCTGTAACAATTTACATTCCCACCAGCAATGCAAGAGGGTTCCCTTTTCTCCACACCCTCTCCAGCATTTATTATTTGTAGATTTTTTGATGATGGCCATTCTGACTGGTGTGAGGTAATACCTCATTGAAGTTTTGATTTGCATTTCTCTAATGATTAGTGATGTTGAGCATCCTTTCATGTGTTTGTTGGCAATCTGTATATCTTCTTGGAGAAATGTCTATTTAGGTCTTCTGCACAGTTTTGGATTGGGTTGTTTGTTCTTTTGATATTGAGCTGCATGAGCTGCTTGTACATTTTGGAGATTAATCCTTTGTCACTTGCTTCATTTGCAAATATTTTCTCCCATTCTGAGGGTTGTCTTATCATCTTGTTTATGGTTTCCTTTGCTGTGCAAAAGCTTTGAAGTTTCATTAGGTCTCATTTGTTTATTTTTGTATTTATTTCCATTTCTCTAGGAGGTGGGTCAAAAAGGACCTTGCTGTGATTTATATCATAGAGTGTTCTGCCTATGTTTTCCTCTAAGAGTTTTATAGTGTCTGGCCTTACATTTAGGTCTTTAATCCATCTGACGTTTATTTTTGTGTGCGGTGTTAGGGAGTGTTCTAATTTCATTCTTTTACATGTAGCTGTCCTGTTTCCCCATCATGACTTATTGAAATGGCTGTCTTTTCTCCATTGTATCTTCTTGCCTCCTTTATCAAAAATAAGGTGACCATATGTGCGTGGGTTTATCTCTGGGCTTTCTATCTGCTCCACTGATCTATATTTCTGTTTTTTTGCCAGTACCATACTGTCTTGATTACTGTATCTTCATAGTATAGTCTGAAGTCAGGGACCCTGATTCCTCCAGCTCCATATTTCTTTATCAAGATTCCTTTGGCTATTCGGGATCTTTTGTGTTTCCATACAAATTGTGAAATTTTTTTGCTCTAGTCCTGTGAAAAATGCCATTGGTAGTTTGATAGGGATTGCATTGAATATGTAGATTGTTTTGGATTCTTCCATTCCAAGAACGTGGTATATATCTCCATCTGTTTGTATCATCTTTAATTTCTTTCATCAGCATCTTATAGTTTTCTACATACAGGTCGTTTGTCTCCTAGATATTTTATTATTCCTAGGTATTTTATTCTTTTGGTTGTGATGGTAAATGGGAGTGTTTACTTAATTTCTCTTTCAGGTGTTTCATCATTAGTGTATAGGAATGCAAGAGATTTCTGTGCGTTAATTTTGTATCCCGAAGCTCTACCAAATTCATTGATTAGCTCTAGTATTTTTCTGGTAGCATCTTTTGGAGTCTGTATGTATAGTATCATGTCATCTGCAAACAGTGACAGCTTTACTTCTTTTCCGATTTGGATTCATTTTATTTCTTTTTCTTCTCTGATTTCTGTGGCTAAAACTTCCAAATCTATGTTGAATAATAGTGGTGAGCGTGGACAACTTCATCTTGTTCCTGATCTTATAGGAAATGGTTTCAGTTTTTCACCATTGAGAACAATGTTGGCTGTGGGTTTGTTATATATGGCCTTTTTTATGTTGAGGTAAGTTCCCTCTATGCCTACTTTCTGGAGAGTTTTTATCATAAATAGGTGTTGAATTTTGTTGAAAGCTTTTTCTGCATCTATTGAGATGATCATATGCTTTTTTTCCTTCAATTTGTTAATATGGTTTATCACATTGATTGATTTGCGTATATTGAAGAATCCTTGCATTCGTGGGATATACCCCACTTGATCATGGTGTATGATCCTTTTAATGTGCTGTTGGATTCTGTTTGCTAGTATTTTGTTGAGGATTTTTGCACCTATGTTCATCAGTGGTATTGGCCTGTAGTTTTCTTTCTTTGTGACATCTTTGTCTGGTTTTGGTATCAGGGTGATTGTGGCATCGTAGAATGAGTTTGGGAGTGTTCCTCCCTCTGCAATTTTTGGGAAGAGTTTGAGAAGGATAGGTGTTAGATGAGTTTGGGAGTGTTCCTCCCTCTGCCAGTTTTGGGGAGAGTTTGAAAAGGATAGGTGTTAGCTCTTCTCTGAATGTTTGATAGAATTTGCCAGTGAAGCCATCTGGTCCTGGGCTTTTGATTGTTAGAAGATTTTAAATCACAGTCTCAATTTCAGTGCTTGTGATTGGTCTATTTATATTTTCTATTTCTTCCTGGTTCAGTCTCAGAAGGTTGTGCTTTTCTAAGAATTTGTCCATTTCTTCCAGGTTGTCCATTTAATTGGCATATAGTTGCTTATAGTAATCTCACATGATCCTTTGTATTTCTGCAGTGTCAGTTGTTACTTCTCCTTTTTCATTTCTAATTCTGTTGGTTTGAGTCTTCTCCTTTCTTTTCTTTATTAGTCTGAGTAATGGTTTATCAATTTTATTTATCTTCTCAAAGAACCAGCTTTTAGTTTTATTGATCTTTGCTATCATGTCCTTCATTTCTTTTTCATTTATTTCTGATCTGATCTTTATGATTTCTTTCCTTCTGCTAACTTTGTGGGTTTTTTGTTCTTCTTTCTCTAATTGCTTTAGGTGTAAGGTTAGGTTGTTTATTTGAGATGTTTCTTGTTTCTTGAGGTAGGATTGTATTGCTATAAACTTCCCTCTTAGAACTGCTTTTTCTGCATCCCATAGGTTTTGGGTCCTCGTGTTTTCATAGTCATTTGTTTCTAAGTGTTCTTTCCTTTCCTCTTTGATTTCTTCAGTGATCTTTGGTTATTTAGTAGTGTCTTGTTTAGCCTCTATGTGTTTGTATTTTTTACAGACTTGTTTCCTGTAATTGTATCTAGTCTTATAGCGTTGTGATCAGAAAAGATACTTGATACGATTTCAATTTTTTTAAATTTACCAAGGCTTGATTTGTGACCCAAGATATGATCTATCCTAGAGAATGTTTCATGAGCACTTGAGAAGAAAGTGTATTCTATTGTTTTTGGATGGAATGTCCTATAAATATCAATTAAGTCCATTCTGTTTAATGTATCATTTAAAGGTTGTGTTTCCTTATTTATTTTCATTTTAGATGATCTTTCCCTTGGTGAAAGTGTGGTGTTAAAGTCCCCTACTATGATTGTGTGAATTTCGATTCCCCCTTTATGACTGTTAGCATTTGCCTTATGCATTGAGGTGCTCCTATGTTGGGTGCATAAATATTTACAATTGTTATATCTTCTTCCTGGCTTGGTCCCTTGATCATTATGTAGTGTTCTTCTTTCTCTCTTGTAATAGTCTTTATTTTAAAGTTTATTTTGTCTGTTATGAGAATTGCTACTCCAGCTTTCTTTTGATTTTTATTTGCATGGAATATCTTTTTCCATCCCCTCACTTTCAGTCTGTATGTGTCCCTATGTCTGAAGTGGGTCTCTTGTAGACAGCATATATATGGGTCTTGTTTTTGTATTCATTCACCCAGTCTGTGTCTTTTGGTTGTAGCATTTAATCCATTTACATTAAAGGTAGTTATCAGTATATGTTCCTATTACCATTTTCTTAATTGTTTTGGGTTTGTTATTGTAGCTCATTTCCTTCTCTTGTGTTTCCCACTTAGAGAAGTTCCTTTAGCATTTGTTGTAAAGCTGGTTTGGTGGTGCTGAATTCTCTTAGTTTTTGCTTGTCTGTAAAGTCTTTAATTTCTCCGTCGAATCTAAATGAGACCCTTGCTGGGTATCGTAATCTTGGTTTTTCCCTTTCATCACTTTAAATATGTCCTGCCAGTGCCTTCTGGCTGGCTGAGTTTCTGCTGAAAGATCAGCTGTTAACCTTATGGGGATTCCCTTGTATATTATTGTTTTTTTTCCTTGCTGCTTTTAATATTTTTTCTTTGTACTTAATTTTTAATTGTTTGATTAATATGTCTCTTGGCGTGTTGCTCCTCGTATTTATCCTGTATGGGTCTCTCTGTGCTTCCTGGACTTGATTGACTCTTTCCTTTCCCATATTAGGGAAGTTTTCCACTATAATCTGTTCAAATATTTTCTCAGTCCCTTTCTTTTTCTCTTCTTCTCTAGTACCCCTATAATTCGAATGTTGGTGCATTTAGTGTTGTCCCATAGGTCTGTGAGACTGTCCTCAATTCTTTTCATTGTTTTTTCTTTATTCTGCTGTACAGTAGTTATTTCCACTATTTTATCTTCCATGTTACCTATCCATTCTTCTACCTCAGTTATTCTGCTATTGATCCCTTCTAGAGAATTTTAAATTTCTTTTATTGTGTTGTTCATCATTGTTTGTTTGCTCCTTAGTTCTTCTATTTCCTTTTTAAATGTTTCTTGTATTTTCTCCATTCTATTTCCAAGATTTTGGATCATCTTTATTATCATGACTCAGAATTCCCTTTCAGGTAGACTGCCTATTTCCTCTTCATTTGTGTGGTGTGGTGGGTTTTTACCTTGCTCCTTCATCTGCTGTGTGTTTCTCTGTCTTCTCATTTTGCTTAACTTACTGTGTTTGGGGTCTCCTTTTTGCAGGCAGCAGGTTCATAGTTCCTGTTTTTTTTGGTGTCTGCCCCCAGTGGGTAAGGTTGGTTCAGTGTGTTGTGTAGGCTTCCTGGTGGAGGGGACTGGTGCCTGTGTTGTTGTGGATGAGGCTGGATCTTATCTTTCTGGTGGGCAGGACCAAGTCTGGTGGTGTGTTTTGGGGTGTCTGTGACCTTATCATGATTTTAGGCAGCCTCTCTGCTAATGGGTGGGTTTGTGTTCCTTTCTTGCTAGTTGTTTGGCATAGGGTGTCCAGCACTGTAGCTTGCTGATCATTGAGTGGAGCTGCATCTTAGCGTTGAGATTGAGATCTCTGGGAGAGCTTTCGCCATTTGATATTACATGGAGCCTGGAGGTCTCTGGTGGACCAATGTCCTGAATTTGGCTCTCCCACCTCAGAGGCTCAGGCGTGACATGCAACCAGAGCACCAAGAGCCTGTCATCCACCTGGCTCAGAAGGAAAAGGAGAAAAAAAGAGAGTGGTTGCAGCAGCAGCCTTAGCATTTCACGCCTGTCTCTGGTGTCTGAGCTGATAGCTGCGTCTCGCGCCCATCTCTGGAGCTTGCTTAGGCGGTGCTCTGAATCCCCTCTCCTTGTGCACCCCAGAACAATGGTTTCATGCCTCTTAGGCAGTTCCAGACTTTTTCCCGGACTCCCTCCCGGCTAGCTGTGGAGCACTAATCCCCTTCAGGCTGTGTTTACACAGCCAACCCCCATCCTTTCCCTGGGATCTGACCTCTGAAGCCAGAGCCTCAGCTCCCAGCCCCCACCTGCCCCAGCAGGTGAGCAGACAGGCCTCTCAGGCTGGTGTGTGCTGGTCGGCACCAATCCTGTGTGGGAATCTCTTCTCTTTGCCCTCTGCACCCCTATTGCTACACTCTCCTCCGTGGCTCTGAAGCTTCCCCCCTGCCACTCCCTGTCTCCACCAGTGAAGTGGCTTCCTAGCATGTGGAAACTTTTCCTCCTTCACAGCTCCCTCCCAGAGGTGCAGATCCCATCCCTATTCTTTTGTCTCTGTTTTTTCTTTTTTTTCTTTTGCCCTACCCAGGTATGTGGGGAGTTTCTTGCCTTTTGGGAAGTCTGAGGTCTTCTGCCAGCGTTCAGTAGGTGTTCTGTAGAAGTTGTTCCACGTGTAGATGTATTTCTGATGTATTTGTGGGGAGGAAGGTGATCTCCACATCTTACTCCTCTGCCATCTTGAAGGTCTCCCCGTCATTGGTATCTTGATAGGAATTATAATGAATCTGTAGATTACTCTGGGTAGTATGAACATTTAACAATATTAATTCTTCCAATTCATGAGCATGGTATATCTTTCCACTTATTTGTGTTGTCGTCAATTTATTTCATCAGTGTCTTATAGTTTTCAGAGTATAGGTCTTTTACCTCATTGGTTAAATTTATTCCTAGGTATTTTATTCTTTTTGATGCAGTTGTAATGGGGTTGTTTTCTTTCTTTTTAGTCGAGGTATAATTGAGTTCCAATATTATATTAGTTTCAGGTGTACAGCATAGTGATTCAAAATTTTAAAGATTATACTCCATTTAAAGTTATTATAAAATATTGGCTATATTCCCTGGGCTGTACAATATATTCTTGTAGCTTATTTATTTTATGCATAATATTTTGTACCTTTTAATCCCGTACACCTTAAACACAGGACTATGTTATTTCTCTTTCTAGTTCCAGGATGTTGGTCTAACACTAGAGAGGATAAAAATGGATAGAAGCCGGAACATAATTTGAGATTTATGTACAAGCTGTGTGATTTTAGTGACCAGGCCACACAGAATTTGGGAGTGGAGCATTTTCCTTGTTTATTCATCTGTCACAGCATACTATGTAAGTTTACCTTCCAAAAACTTCTACCACTTCAGAAAGGTAAGATTTTTTAGACCATATGTTCCCATTTTATTCCTTATTATAATTGGTGCTTATTTAGTAACACATTCTACTTCTACGTATATTATAAACCCCACATAAATTTTTAACATTTTTGATTTACACATAATTTTATTTTAAAAAAATTAAAAATGAAAAAGCAATATTTTATATTTACTACCATGTTTACTACGTCTTGTGCTTTTCGTTTCTTTGTAGAAATCTTAGTTTCCATATGTAATCCTTTTTATTCTTCCAAGGAATTTTCATTAACATTTTTTGTGGTGTTATTCTGATAGCAGAGAATTCTCTCGACTTTTGTTTTCTGAAACCATTTTTATCTTGCTCTTTTTTGTTAAGCACATTTTTTAATGGGGGGTATAGAATTCTATGTTAATAGGTTCTTTTTTTTTTTTTTTTTTTTTGCGGTACGCAGGCCTCCCACCGCTGTGGCCTCTCCCATTGCGGAGCACAGGCTCCGGACGCGCAGGCCCAGCGGCCATGGCTCACGGGCCCAGCCGCTCCGCGGCACGCGGGATCCTCCCGGACCGGGCCACGAACCCGTGTCCCCCGCATCGGCAGGCGGACTCCCAACCACTGCGCCACCAGGGAAGCCCGACAGGTTCTTTTAATTTCAGCATGTAATGGTATAATTTTGTGATCTCTGACTTGCATAGTTTCTAATTAGAAGTCTGTGTTAATTCTTACCTTTATTCTTCTCTGCATACTATTTCCCTTACACAAGAAATATAGGAGATGAAAAACACCAGGACACAGGGCACTGATGGGTTTTTTTCTGCTTTGTTGTTAAGACTTCAAGTTCAACGATCTTTTCTTTTTCAGTGTTTAATCTGCTTTTAATCTCATCCAAGGGCAATTTCATTTCAGACCTTGTATTTTTGATCTTTATAATTTACATTCGATTATTTTTTATAGTTTCTGTTTCCTATCATATTCATCTATTTCTCTATCTTCTTATGTATATAGAATACATTTAAAATAGCCTTTTGAATGCCCTTTTCTTCTAGTGTCATTCCTGAGTCTGTTTCTATTGGCTTATTTTTCTTCAGGTACTGGGTTACATTGTTTGGTTTTGGACATGAGTAGTAATTTTTTTATTGTATATTAGAGACATGTGAGTTACCTTGTTGAGTGTTTGGATTTTGTTGTCTTCCTTTAAAGAGTGTTTTATTTGTTCTTGTTTGGTCAGGCATTTTAGTTATTGTAGATCATTTTGATCCCTTCAAAGCAATTCTTTAGATCTTTGAGGGCAGAGATATCCCTCACTCTAGGGATAGTTAAAACTTACTACTAAATCTTGACCCTGTTAGGGTTCCATAAATATGTCAGACTGCAATCTCTATTTCCCTACCTCAACTAGGCCACTAGGTTTTGTTTGGGTTCCCCCTCCATGTTTTCCTGGTCTAGAAATTGCCTCTAAGCAGAAAGCCATGGTAATTTTATAGTTCATCTCATTTATTTCTCTTGTCTCAGAAATCATAGTTCTGAGTTGTCTCTTTTCTGGTCTCTGAAAACAGTTTTTAAATAATTTTCTAGCTTTCCAGTTTTTTACAGAAGAGGTTTTGCCTAGGTTGTTACTGCTTTCTAGCTTGAAGCAGCAATTAATAGATTTTTTTAAAGGAAATATTTGTTCAGCAAAGGCCTTTTAATGAAAAAGGAGACCGTGTTTACACATATGTGAAATATACCAATTTTAATCTCATGAGAATGAAAAAGATATAATGGTAAATCCAAAAAATAAATTATAGATTCAGAGACATGGAAGGACTTTAAGAAGTCATTTGATCCAGTTGCCTGAATATTGACATTGGTGAATGTGTCATTAAGGTTAAGTTGACTAAGACTTATAATTGGCCTGATATATCACAGTATTCCATAAGAACATTTTATTATCAACATGATCACGATGTTTTTACCCCATAGAATCAGAATATTCCTGTTTTAATTTCATTCACCTCCACTTATTTGGATACTATTATCCTCCCCTTTTCTATTCATATGCAGAAGAGCTGAGGTGAATCTCTCATGTATAAAATATTTAATGGCAAAAGAAATTGTGCATGACAGTAGAAAAGCACAGGAGAAAATACAACAATATTGGTTGAAGAGGTGGTTTTTCTTCTTCGTAAGTAGCTATACAGGGACATATTCTAGAGCTATGAGAAAAGCTATACAAAAGTTAGAAAGACATTAAATTTACTTTATAATGATATACATTCTTCATTTCAGAGGTTTACAGGACATTTTTTTCTTGTTCCTTTGTATGTATTTACATTTAAAATGATGTAAATAAATAATATCAAACCTATCGTTATACAGTTGTGGTTAACATAATTAATCTTGATCATATCAATATAAAACTATGAGTATCCACTAATAAATATTATAATTACAAGTAAATCACCATACTTAAATTCCTCTTCAATGCTTCTACCTAAAATTTTTTTGTTTTTAAGTAATTACACATTTTTATGATGTTTCGGTATTTGTAATATATTTTATATTTCATTATAACTATATTATACATTGTGGCAAAAGTTTATTTCTTCAGACTCTAATAATAAACCCCATGAAAATTGCTTTATATTATTTTTTGTTACTTGGTAGAAATAATTCTATATCTGAATTTAATTCAACATTTACAAATTCATATTGGTTTTTGTGTATTAGTTGAAGCATTCCATTTATATAAATATTTCATGGGTTGTTTCCAACTAAATGTCAGATTTTTAAATGTTGTATAGATATGTACTTAAATATTCAGAAATAGCACTTTTTAAGTGCAAAACCAAGAATTATCACTCTAAACATATATGAAGTACTTTGATACATCAGAATAAAATTTGAAATAAACCTTGTTTCTGGTGAACTCTTGAGGAGAAACAAATTCACTTAAGAAGAATGATGAGAAAGGATATATCAAAGGAAAATAACAAATAGCACCACAAGCAAAATAATTTGATGAGATGTGATGAAATATACAGCAATAAAATATTTCTACTGAGAAATCTCACAAAGGTATAGAAAGTTTCTTAATACTGTAAAGAAAAGTAAGTTTACTTAAGTCTCAAATTTGGTCAAAGATCAGCTTATGATTTTGATGCATGGCTGCAATTTATTCAGTATCAAGGTTCACAGAAATTGCAAATCAGCTTCACACATTGGTTATGAATATTCTTTATCTGTTTCTTCTAGTTCCAGGTAACAAAAAAAACTCACAGGTACCATGGAGGGTTTGCTGTGAATTTAATGTCTAATTTTGATGTGTATATTTATATCCAAAGAGTTTTAACCATGAAATTATAAATAGTAATCTAAATATACAAACCTGTATCTACCAAAATTGTATAAAAAATTACTCATTCTGTTCTTTAGAATTCTCTTGTGATTCTTCCTTTTCCCCCTTTAGTTCTTTTTATTACAGATTTTCAGACAAAAATAAATTCTTGTTGTTATTTGGTCAGAAATTGAGATGAAAAATACAAAGCCCTCCCTTTCCCCCTTTTCAAAAATTCTAAGTGGCAAAAGAACAGGCACACTGTTGTTAGTAAATTTTCTAAATGTTGCTTCTTCTTTATATGTATAATCTTCATACTGCTTGTTTCTTTCCATCATCCTATATCATCAAAAGACATCTAGTATAGTGCCCTGTCCACCAAGGTGTCAGACAAATGTCTCACTAACTGAATATATCATTGTATTCAGCTTCCTGGAATTAAGTTCTTAGTCATTTTTCTTATTTACTTTTTTAATCTTGAGTTATTTGGTACAATCATATATCATTGTTCATGAAATTGTCTCTATGTTATATGAGAAATCTGAGATGGTAAAATAATTATGCGTGTTATGCATCATTGCAAGGACTGTGCAGGTTTCAATAACAGGTTCGTTGAATGTCAATGAGAAAGTAATTAGCTTTCTAAATTTTGCCAAAGCAATTTATATAAAGATCTCAAGGCTCTTAAGAAACAAGAGATAAAGGAAAAGCAACTCTGCCGGAGTTGCTGAACTCCACAAGTTGATGAACTTGTGCCTGTAATTTTTAAGAAGAACACATCAACTGATAACTCAATTTGGAAAATAATTTTTTAAACTGTATTTCGTATTTTCACTTTCTATAATCAATTTTTAGTGATAGTTTTGGCTTATTTCAGCAAAGTATTAGATGACAGAACTTCCTCTTTACAATTTGAAATGATTACATCTCTGCCTGTAAAGTGTATTTACAAAAATATCTTCCTGCAACTTGCTTAAAACATTTTTTTTTCTTTAAAGCAGTTTTAGGTTCACAGAAAAATTGAACATAAAGTACACAGTTTTCATATACCCCCTGCCTGCCCGCATGTGCAGCCTCCCCCATTATCAAAATGCCACACCAGGGTGGTACATTTGTTACAGTCAATGAATCTACATCAACACTCTATTACCACCCAAAGCCCATAGTTCACATTAGGGTTTATACTTGGTGTTGTATATTCTATGAGTTTTGGCAGATGTACAGTGACATGTATATACTATTATAGTATCAACCAGGATAGTTTTACTGCCCCCAAATCCTCTATGTTCTGCCTCTAAAGCCCTGGCAACCATTGATTTTTTTCACCATCTCCATAGTTTTGACTTTTCTGGAGTATCATGTAGTAGGAATCATATATTATATGGCTTTTTGTATTGGCTTCTTTCACTTAGTAATATGCAGTTAGTCTCCCTCCATGGCTTTTCACAGCTAAATTGCTCATTTCTTTTTAGTGCTGAATAATATTCTGTTGCCTGTATATACCACAGTTTGTTTATTCACTTACCTATTGAAGTACATCTTGGTTGCTTCCAAGTTTTAGCAATTGAGAGTAAAGCTATAAAATATAAAATCCATGTGTTATGTTTGTGCAGACCTAAGTTTTCAACTCCTCTGGGTAAATACCAAAGAGTGCAACTCCTGAATCATATGGTAAGAGGATGTTTAGTTTTGTAAGAAACTGCCACACTGTCTTAAGGTGGCTGTACCATTTTGCATTCCCACCATAAGCTGTTTTTAATAATGTAAAAATAAATATCCAGAGAACATGAGGTAATTCTGTGGAATATGTAATCTTTCAGTAGAGATTCTCCTTGGAACTCCAGGTTAAGGTATCCAATATTTTCATTTGAATTTCTCATGCCTACTTCAGAGCAAAACAAACCTCTTGATATCCCCACATTTCTACTGCATAACTGGCCCTCAAACCTGTTTCACTATCTCAGTAAATACACTCATCCACCAAGATTTCTATCTTGCTCTCACTATTCACATTCTGTGCATTAGCAAATACGGTTATCTCTTTAAAATGTTTTATATCCATCTATTTTTCTTTAATAATATTCATTATTATTATGATACTGAGATTTTCTTTTCATTAACAAGCAGATGCTATGAGGGCAGAGATCTCACTTTTCCTATTCTTGATCTTGTTTCTGATGTTTAATTCTCAATGCCTGCAACATGGTAGACATTCAATAAATATTTACTTAACAAATAAATTAAATGATGAATGTAGTAGATGTTGTATAATGCTCACATAACATTTAGTGGAATTTCCTCAGTCCCCATTCCTTTCATACAATACCCTCATTTTGTTCAGATAATCCACTCTCCTTCCCAAGGTCCTGTGCTTCATGTAACCAATCATTTAGGCATATGACATCTTTCTGTACAGTAAGATGTGAAGTCATATATGTTATTGGCTTCTAAGAATTGTTTTCTTACTCTTAGTAAGAAACATAGGATTGTCATCTGTCATATTCCCTGCATGTTGTCCTATCTGCTTGGGACATTTGGGCCTGTGGAAGCCATTCCGTGGCCATGGAGGAAACGAAACTAGCAGAGAAAACACTTTGAAAATGCCTGAGGAAATGATAGAAAGAATATGGGTCCTTGAAATGTTGAGTTAATGAAACCTGAGTTGCTGATGTTGGTATCTTTTGTGTGGAGTATTCCAACTTACTCATTGTTAGCAAGTTGAGCTAGAATTCTGGCTACTTGCTGCCCAAGCCATCACAATACATACATTTACATTAAAAAGTTTATAAGAGATATAAGCAAATATAATCTAAAATATATTTTCTTTCAAATATCTGTGCCTATGTATATTAATCCAATAATTTTTAAATAAATAATACTGAGTTAAATTCTGAGATATTTATTTAAAGTTTTCTTGTTTTATTACCTGAATGAATTTCTAGTGCAAGAATAGATTAAATACAAAAAAAAAAAAAAGAATAGATTAAATGCCTGAATTGTTATTATTATTATTTGGTATTTTATCTTATTACTTGTCTTTTAAAGTTAAAAAATTATTCTTCATTTAAAAAAATATTTTTACCTGCCTGGTGAGAGATTCTGACAGTTTTTTTATTAAGGAAGAACAAAGAACCTTTGGGTCTACTTTCAAGGACAATTAAGACCTTTGGAAGTTTGAGAATTTTGCCATCTTCTGAGTTATTCTGAAGCCTTGGCGCTGACTTGTGGTTTAGTGTATGTTGTGACTGATCTTCTGCATTTATTACCAGTCCAAAAGTATCGTATCTAATGGTCAGTCTGTTGTATACCTAGAGACTTAGACGTTCCTCGAATGAATTTCTCTGTAATGTTATCATTATCATCAAATACGTCCCACAAAAGTGAATTTATGGCCTAAAATTTTTGTTCTAGGGACTCTTCTATGCCAATTTTTATTACCTCAAATGTTCTAAAATAGCCATATCTTAAAGGTCATTTCAAAGTAACCAAAATACTTGTTTCCCAGAACAAGAGAAGAAAAATAAATGATGAAGTCATTATGTACTTAAAGGTCATTTCAAAGTAACCAAAATACTTGTTTCCCAGAACAAGAGAAGAAAAATAAATGATGAAGTCATTATGTACTTTAGAATAACAGTGGTCATAATTAACCTAGCATGTCACTTTATCCTATAATTTAGATTATGCCAAATGATTTTTATTGGATGATCTGTGCTTGTTAAATTCAGCAGACACGATGAGAACCTATTCCCCTGGTGTGACAGAGTTCCAAGAAAAAAAATTATCAGTGATTCACAAAAACAGTCCCACAGGATTAGATGAAACACCTATCTACTTTCTTTGAAAGCATATTGAAATGATTTATAATAGCCAAATCACTAATGCTACTAAAATTAGATATCGAATAAATGGTCACGTGTAGACCATTTGTTAAACTTTTGGGTCAATGGGAACATATGAGACTAGAATGAGAGGTTATTTTTGGAGGCTTAAAAGTAACTTTTTGAGAATAAGTAGAAGAAGGAAGGCATCAAAATGTCAAAGTGTGAAGTTCATTAATTCATTTATCCAACAAATAGTTTTTAAGTGCTTACTATCTTCTCAACTCCACCCAATATAGGAAAATATTTTTGCACTCCTCACTCATAGAACTTACAGTATAGTAGAGAAGGAAAGGAAATATCATACATAGAAAAATTGTATGCTAGATTGTGATAAATGCTATGGAATAAAAAGATCAGGGTAGATTGTGAGTGTGAGGTACAGGGTACATTCTTTGAGTTGCAGGTTAAAATAGGGTGATCAGAATAGACCTACTTTGAAAGTGATACTGTTCAACTTGTATCAGATATTTCATTATATTTTAGAACAATCCAATAATAAAAGGTTGACTGATTGATCTTCCAGGCAAATGCACCATGCAAAAGTGAGCATTATAACATCTTAAATGTGTATGACAATGTTTACACACACATACACACAATTCTCTAATGTATATGATGAGGTTGTTACTATTAGCCCGTTTTACATGTGACATATTTTAGACAAAGAGAAATTAAATGACTTGCCTGAAGTTAATTAACTAGTTCTTTCAGCCCTAAATTTTGTATTTAAATCATGTTAGTTAATTCACTCTTAAGTTTTCCAGCTCTCATAATCTATTTTTTACCCTATTGGATGGCCATTGTGAGAAATCACAATTTATAATGTCCAGACTTGAAGAAGAGTCAAGATGTCATTATTACTATTACTATGATTATAGAGATTCATTTTTATATAACCACTAATTCCTTTACCATTTAATGTGCTGATTATGTTAATAAGATTTGGCATATGTAACCCAATTAATTGGCACAGTGGAGAGTCAGCATAGGTATAGAAGCCAGGTGAGTTTCTCTTGATTAAATTGTACAGGGTGCCCCCAACAGATTCAAGTGTCAGATGTAATAACAATCTCATATTTCTGACTTACTGGCTTATGGACATTATTTAATAGCTTGTGAAAAGTCATTTAAGTAAACTGATTTGAAAAATGGAATTCAGTACAGATTATTCATGTAGAAAGCAACATTTAAATCAGAGTAATAAGCATTTTTGTTTTGTTACACATAATGTGTGAATTTACATAAATTCCACTACAAGGTCTTATTAAAAGTATTCAGTTTTGATTCCTAGGTGTTTAGCAAGATTTTTTTAAATACATGAAATAGAGTTAGATGCCGTCTTAAAGATTATAATTGTATGACACCACACAGTTATCACATAGGATCTGACAACCAGAAAATACATATTTTGTTTGTAAATTGAAATGCAAGAAGGCAAAGTTGTGAAACTCACTTTACATAAGCAGTTTGTAGGAGAACTTTTTCTAACCTTTTTTAATATATACTTGGTGATCATGTCCTATATGTGAGGCAGGACATAAAAATTAAGAATCAGAGTCTCCATGTTATACTGATAAGAAGTTCTGGTCAAAAATTATTGGTGAGAGAAATTCATGGAGTATGATATGAAATGTCCATCAAGATAGTATAAAATGAAAATAAAGAAAGGTAGGAATCAGACCCTACAGAGCCTTGAAACAGTGTCAAAAAGTTTCACATTTGCCTTAAAAGCCAAGGAAAGTCATTGAAAAGGAGTTTGACATAATCAGATTTGGATTCCACAAGATCCCTTTGCCTGCAGTGTTAATAATAAATTTAAAAGATATGCAGTAAAAGGTGGAGGACCACTTAAGACAAGGGGTTAGCAAACTAGGGATCTGTGGGCTAAATCCAGCCTGCCACGTGCTTTATTTTACAGCCCAGGAGTTAAATTTTGTTTTTACATTTTTAAATGTTTGAAAGAAAAATAGAAGAATAAAATTTCATGTCACATAAAAATTATGTGAAATTCAAATTTGTGTCCATAAATAAAGTTTTATTGGAACACAGTCATTCTTATTCATTTCATTAATTTACTGCCTGTGACTGCTATTGTCATTACAATTTCAGCATTAGTAATTGGAATAGAGATCACAATGCTCAAACACCCTAAATTATTTATTTTAGGGCCTTTACAGAAAAAGTTTACTGACTACTGATTTCAGCTATTGAAGTGATCTAGGTGAGAGCTGAGAGCTTACAAAGATAAACAGTAATACGTGAATCCAAGAGGGATAATCATACCTCCATTTCACAGTACACTGGGTATAGAAATAAGGGAAAATGTAATGTGAGAGAGGCTCCTGAATTTCTGAATTTCATGTGCATGTTGATAGCATTCATGAGTTAGTTAATACTGGAAGAGGATCACGTTGGCGAGGGAGTGGAGTGAAATAAAGATCTCAGTTTCATACATCTGAGTTTTCAGGTACTTTGAAATTTATAAGAACGTATGTCAAGTAGATAGTTGAATATATATGGAGTTCAGATGAGTGATTCATGTGGGAGCTATAAAGATGTGAGTAACCAACGGGCCATATATAGCAGTTAAACTCATTAGTTTCAATGAAGCATCCAAGGGTGAGAGTGCAGAATGATGCCAGAATATGTTCTAGCATCAAATCTTAAGGAACTGCAATATTTATTGTTTGGGTAAAGTAGGATGGCCCTGTGAAGGAAACAGAAAAAGAGGTGCAAGAGAGGAAAGATGAAACCCAGGAGACTTTAATGAAAATAAAGAAAAAATGTCAAGAAAGAAGGAGTGCTCAACCATGTACTTCCTGCCAAGAGCTAAGAAAAATGACTGACTAAATCTCTATTGAGATTGCCAACTTTAGCCATGCCTTTTTTTGAACGGATGTTTATTTCTATGTTATCTATAATAAATATTCTGAATAGTGATCAGGCCAAATAAGTCAATAAAGACAAAAAAACTGATAGTTTGAATTACACAAATATTTAAAACTTCTGACAACTAAGAAGCAAATGCCAAATCAAAGAAAAACAAATTGGAAAATAGTGGCAATGCATGTGTAAAGATTTATGATACAAAATTATTAAAGGTCAATAATAAAATGCTGAGTACTGCAACAGAAAAATCGGACAAAAATTGAATAGGCAGTTCAGAAAAATAGCAATGCATATGGTTGGTAAATTTGAAAAAAAATACTCAGCAAATGGACATCTCATTTCTGTGCCTGTAAGGTTGAGAACTAGACCCTACAAAGTGGTAACTCCTCCTTATCTGGGAGATTCACTTCTGCCTTCTAGCTCCCAAACCAATATTAGTTAATTAATTGTACATTCAGGTTTTATAGATTGACTGAACTTTACAGTGATAACATCTGTCTAAAAATATTTTTTTGAGTGATCATAATACTTAAAAAATTATAGCCACAAAAGCATAACAAATGCTATTGAAATTCAGGGTTATACAGTGTAATTGAGGGAAAGCAAGAATGTCTCCCTTTCCTACTAACCAGAAGGAATGTGCAGGTTTTATACTGTACAAAACATAGATGAATGCTTAAATAAGTGGAAAGGGGTGGAATGGGAGTTGAGAGACTTGTACGGTTCTATCCTTGTAAATAACATCTCTGTGTACCTTTCCTCATATAAAGAGAATTATCATGAGGAATAAACAAGTTATTTTGATGGAGAAAAATTATTACACATTTATGTTTTTTCTCTGGGGTCAAATTGTATTGTTGGTCAATATGTTATTTACATATTGCTAATTTTCAAGATCCTCTTCCAATGTAAATGGAAACATAAACAGAATATCAGCAATGACATTTAAAATGCATTGTTTTTATCAATAGAAGTTTATGCTATTTTAGTCGTGTCAGGATGATGAATGGCACATAATTCAGAGAAAAATGGCCCAGAGCAGATATACAGAATTTACATAGGATGGATTCATCTGGCAGTAAATCAAATGAAAATTTCAGTTTTATGGTCTTCAAGAAGCTAATCCTAATTTACAATTTATTTGCATGATTTGAACATTTTGACCCTTTTATTTAAACTCAAATTATGTCATCTTTACCTAAATGACCATCATTTTTGTATTATTAAGAGGTTAATTAGTTTTCTAATTTATAGAGCTGAAAGATATCTTTGAGATTGATATAAATGCATTTTTCTAAAAGAAACAGTTTGCTATAATTCCAGTGTCCCAATTCCATCCTGTTATTCAATACTTCTAAACATAGTTCAAACATTTGATACATTCCTTTGAAAGCATGCTTAAGTCTTATTTACATATGCATGTCCAATATAATTAATGAAATCTAAAATCCCTGGAGTACTGGGTTACTGTCCTTTTCTTTTATATTGCCCTACAACAAATAGTATAGTTCAGTGGTTTTCAACCCTGGCTGAGCATCAGAACGATCTGTGAAGCTGTTAAAAATACCTTGAGAGAGGCCAGCCTCCCCATGCATTCCCACAGAGTCTTAAGCTGAGACTGAATCTCCTGGGGTGAGCCTTGTCATTTTTATTTTGAAAAATCTTCACAGATGATAGTGAGACTGAATTAATTAAGACTTTTCAGGTTATAAATTAAAAAATTCCTCTTGAGCTATCTTATAAAAGGGGGACTTATTTTAAGGATACAGAAATCACTCACAGAACAGAGTGGGGATGTGGTTCAGCCCCAGAAATAGACTAGAGCCAGGGCCTGGGAGCATGGAAGGGTACCCCCAGGGGACTTCCCCTACAGTCTGCTTTCTAATCCCTTTTTTTTCTTTGCATGTCAACATTATTCATCTCTACCCTTACAGGCAAGCATCCACTGTTTCCCAGATTCTGAGTTTACACTTTCTCTTTTCGAGAAAAGCAGTCAGACTGATCCTTGAATCTCTTGGTTCTGATTCTTGGTTTTTGTTTTCATTTGTTAGTCATGTTGCGTGGCATGTGGGATCTTAGATCCCAAAGTTACTCAGGATAGGGTTCATCTGTTGAGTTTGAGTCATTCCAAATCTTAGCACAGGCCATATTCTACAACCATTACTGCTCCCATCGAGGATGGTGTGAGGGAGCTGGGGGGACAAACCTACAAGGTGTGGCCAGGGTTCGGGATCACTGGATAATTCATTTAAACAACAGACATTTATAAGCTCACAACAGGTGCCCCACTGGACTGAGAATACAAAATTAAACAGGAGAGATATGCTACCTGCTTTACGAGATGCTTCAAATATTCTGTTTAATTTTTTCCCCAGGGAGAGAGAGTAGCATCCTGAAGCAACGGTAGTAGCATTGAAGAAGAAGAGATGTGGGCAAAATTGAGATACATTTAAGGAGAAGAATGAAAAGACCTGGTGTTTGTTCAGATACAAGTTGAAAGTGAAAGAGAAGAGACAAAGATGATCAAGGTAATCCTATAATTTATTGTCCAAAAGAATATATTTTCGAGAATGAAAGAGGACACTAATGAAAAATGAGAATATATTATCACTTTAAAGTTGAGGCTCGGGTTTCTGGCCTGGGAAACTGGATGATGATGCTAACATTTTATTAAAGGTCGCAGAACAGGTTCAAGTGGGGAGGAGGGCTTCAGTTTTAAACCCATTGAGGCGGAGGTGCGAGTGTGCCATACCAATGGAGCTACCCACCTGGCCTGTAGGCGTGTGGGTCTAGAACTCCAGAGACATTTTTTCAGCAGAGATATTTACTTGGAGAGTCAATAGTCCATTGACAATAAATGAAAGCAATGGAGTAGAAAATATCACTCTCACCAGAAGCTTCTATCTTTTAAATCTTCCTGAGGCAAAACATTTATTTAAGATCTATATGTTCCTGTCTCTTTACCTCTTTCAGATGTTAACATAATCTGAAGCTACAGATCATATTACTGTTAGTAAACTACCTTTACATTATAAAAGTTCTGCCAAAACTAGACGGACATTTCTACTTTCAGTTTGGTAATCAAATTCACAGTAATGATTTGGAATTCACCATGTCTATTTCCAGTGCCTTCTTAATTTTTTATTTGTAAAAATATTATGTTTAATTCTTGATGACATTTGGAAATTATGTTCAATTATAGATTGAGTGACTAAAGAACTAGTGAAACCAGATGTTGAGAAGGGAGGATTTGCGGTTTTGAAAGCCTGTTCTCTTTATAAGTTTAAGAATACAGTAATTGCATCTTCTTTTATTTTACTCTCAGTGAAGAGCAGTTGATGAGGATAGTGTGGTGTGTGTGTGTGAGGGGAGGGGGGAGATAAAGGGAGGACCTAAGAAAAGAAAGGGAAAAAGGAAGAAGGAAAGGGTTTTATGAGCTTTGCTAAATTCTTCAGCATTCTTACTATCTCATTATATTCTTAATGGTTCTCACGGTATAGGGCTCTTTCCTTCATTTTATTTTCTCACTTCCCAAGGCTGTGCTTAGGGCCATAAATTCTAAGGATTCTGAAAGGCAGTCATCTTTGTCAGTACCAGTGGGCACTAATGCCTGGAGACTTAAGAAATTATTGATTTCACAGTGACATCATCTGTACCTCATTTTTCTGAGTATACACACTGATTCTCTATTGTCAAGACTGTGTAATCTAAGAAACACCACAGTAACTACTTTATGTGACATTAAAACAATTTTACCTATGGTACAAATATTTTCCCAGGTGTAGAGACTGACAAATAAAATGTGTAATGCCTAAAGAACTAGTGAAAAGCAGAATTTCTAAATCAGAAAAATCTGTCTTTGGTGTATTCCAAAATTATCTTTCAATATAGTCTCATTACTGAGATTCCAATTTTCAGGTGTCATTTTTATTGGTTTTAAACTAATGACTGATTAGACTGGAAGTGTGTGACATCTTTTCAGGCTCTCTTTAGCAATCTAAAACATAAATCTCTAGTGATAAGCTCTAATATCTAAATTAATGCTATGTATCCTGTTGCTATTTTAATCAAGTTATATAAATATAACAATTATATAAGTATTTATTCTAACCAGTTTAGTAATATGGACACATGTATTCCATTAAGATGTATTTTGTATTAACATGGAACACTTTCAAGACCAGTCAAATATATATGTACTTTTTCTTCTAGTTTTACTGGGATATAATTGACATATACCACTGTATAACTTTAAGGTTTATAGCATAATGATTTGATTTACATACATCATGAAGTGATTATCGCAAGTTTACTGAACATTCATCATCTCGTACAGATACAAAATTAATATTATGACATAGTGTGAGTGTGCTTTGTGTTTGGTAATTGCAATCATTTTTGCTTTTGTTGTGGTCAATGCTTGGTGTCAGTTTATTTATCTTTTGTAAAAATAAAATACAGTGTGTGTGTGTGAAAAAAAAAAAGAAAAACGTTCTGGAGGTGGATGGTGGTGATGGTTGCACAAACAATGTGAATGTACTTAATGCCACTGAACCGTACACTTAAATATAGTGAAGATGGTAAGTTTTACGTTATGTATATTTTATCACTATTTTTTAAAATAAAGAATAATACCTTTTTAAACTCAAAAAAAAAAAAGAAATTAAAAAAATGTTTTCCTGTGCTGAAAGCTTTTAGGGTTTATTCTCTTAAAAACTTTCATATAGGACTTCCCTGGTGGTGTAGTGGTTGAGAGTCCACCTGCCAATGCAGGGGACAAGGGTTTGAGCCCTGGTCCGGGAGGATCCCACATGCTGTGGAGCAACTAAGCCCGTTTGCCACAGCTGCTGGGCCTGCACTCTAGAGCCCACAAGCCACAACTACTGAAGCCCGCACGCCTACAGCCGGTGCTCCGCAATGGGAAAAGCCACTGCAATGAGAACATGTGCACTGCAGCGGAGTGGCCCCTGCTCACAGCAACTGGAGAAAGCCTACACACAGCAATGAAAATGCAACACAGCCAAAAATAAACTTTCATATATAACACACCACAGTGTTAATTATATTTATCATGTTGTACATTACATCCCTAGTATTTATTTATCTTATAACTGGATGTTTTTTAAATTTCTTTAATGCATTTGTTATTCAGTCATTCTATCAAGAAAGCCCTCTTTTTTCTTCTCCTCCCCTCACATCCCAATATCCAATAAGGGCCTCTATAAGTCTGCTTGGGTTTCCATAACAAAATACCACATCCTGGATGGCTTAAACAACATAAATTAGTTCATCACAGTTCTGGAGGTTGGGAAGTCAAAGATTAAGGTGCCAGCCAGGTATGTTTCATTCTGAGGCCTCCTCTCTTAGCTTGTAGGCAGCTACCATCTCACTGTGTGTTCACACGACCTCTTCCTTGTGTGCTTGCTGAAAGCAAGTGAGCTCTCTGGTGTCTCTTCTTGTAAGGACACTAATCCCATCAGATCATGGCCCCATCCTTATGACCTCATTTAACCTTAATTACTTCCTTAGAGGTCCCCTCTTCAAATATATCTACACTGGGGTTTGGGCTTCAACATACGAATTTGGGGAGGGGACCCAAATATTCAGTTCATAACAGGGACCAAATCTAGGAAAATTGGTAAAGATGATATTGCCATATCTACTATCTTATTTTAGATTCTTTCTGTTTCTTGTTTGAATAATGTAGAAGTCTCTAATCTCCAATCTTTATTTCTCCATTTTATCCTTCTTATAAGTGCCTTGTCTTGATTATAATGTTTAAACTTGGTGATTTTACTTCCATGACTAATACTTCAATTTCTCTTTGGAGTAAAGTATAAGTTGTGTGGCACATAAGGCCCTCTATCATCTATCTCTTTTTGCTTTACTCTACCGCATAATACATAGAGTGCTTCTCATGCTACATATAACATAATGTAATTGATTTACAAATAACTCCTCCAAGTATCAGGGTTTTATTCCTTTGTTTATTGTTTTTTTCTTCTTGGGAGACCCTTACCTTCATTAGAAAATGGCTACATATTATTATGGTCCCAGCAGACATGTCAAATCCTCTATGAAGACTCACTTTTTTCTTGTTCCTATAGGGTGTGCCTAGAAAAAAATAATTTCTACCAAACTGAAACAAAATATATATTAAAAGAGACCTAAGATACCTCTAAAAAACTTTTGGGCCACACAAGAAATCAAAGCTGTTATTGCAAAAGACTTAGAATAAATGAACAACATAAGCATTCCATATTCAAATACATGGGAATTCACTAAAGTAATGCTTGAGTGAAAATTTGTAGCTTTAAATGCTTATTTTAATAAATAACAAGCTCACTTCAATCAGAATTATGCAAATTAATTTGAAAACCTGGTTGGAATGAATGAATTTTTAGGAAAATATAAAACATACATGCCAAAAGAGATATAAAATCCATATGGAATACTTTACATATTAAAAAAATGAGAAAAAGAGAAAAGCTATTTCTGAAATAACACCAGCTCAAGACATTTTTAAACGATTATTCAGAAGCAAACAACAACATGAAAGGAAGAATATCAAAAAGAAATCCAAATTCCAAATCCTTTTGAAGAATACGAAGGCCTGTGAAAGATAGCAACAAATAAGGAAAGCAGAAACCAAGACAATTTTTTGAATGTTGCTACAAAAATGGAAAGAAAAATGATAACACATGAAAGAATGATAAACTTTGAACAAGTCAAGTTTATACAATAATGAAAAGATGATCCAGCATTAGGAAATCCTAAATCATCTCCATAGTTGCTAATAATATAATTGCCTACATTTAATGAAATTGGGATAGGCAGATATTTATTATCATAAAATATATTTACATGTGGCCCAATCCAAAAATCACAATTACACTTAACACAAAAATATAGGTATTCTTCTGTCATGTCAGGAGTGTAAAAATTATGTTTATTTGGAATATCTAAGAGGAGATGAGAATTTAGAAAAATGTTGGATATAATATTAATGTTCAGAAATCAATTTTATTCCATATAAATGATAGGCAGTTAGAAGCTGCACTTGAAGAAAAGACCCCAGTAACAATTACAATATGCTAAATGAAATATCTAATCATTGCAGCTTGTCAGTTACAGAATGGCAGCTATTTTCTCCATGTGGGTGGCTTGTTATTTCATTTTTTTATGGGTTAATTCTTTTTCACTTTTAAACATGGAAAAATTCAAATATATAGTGAAGTAGAGAGAATAGTGGAATGAACCTCTTTCACTCAGATTTAATAATAATATATGGCCAATCTTCTTTTATCCAAATGCCAACCAATACTCCACACTTCATTGGTTTTCTTTTGAGTTAGATCATTTAATTTTATATGGAAATATTTCAGCATGTATTTCTAGAAGCTTCACAAACAATTTGGACTAGTAATTATATGTAAAATACAGTTAAAAATAATATTGGATTCACCAAAATGTTTGTTCTTTTTTTCTGTAAGATGGCTGTAGTAGCACTTAGTTGTCTTTAACTTCATTTGAAACAATTTTGTTAGATTGTATTGTGACAGCTGTCATATCAGCATGCATTTAAAAAAAAGTATCAAAATTGGTGAATTTTTGTGTAGCCATTTTAATATTACAGATGGAAGAAATAAGCAACATTTTCAGCAGATTATGATTTATTATTTCAAGGAAGATTACAAATGCAACTGAAACGCAAAAAAGATTTGTGCAGTGTATGGAGAAGGTGCTGTGACTGATCAAATGTGTCAAAAGTGGTTTGTGAAGTTTCCTGCTGGAGATTTCTCGCTGGACAATGCTCCATAGTTGGGTAGACCAGTTGAAGTCAATAACGATCAAATCGAGACATTAAGTGAGAACAATCAATGTTATACCACGCGGGAGATAGCCGACGTACTCAAAATACCAAAATCAAGCGCTGAAAATTATTTGCACCAGCTTGGTTATGTTAATCACTTTGATGTTTGGGTTCCATATAAACTAAGCGAAAAACACCTTCTTGACCATATTTCCGCATGAGATTCTCTACTTAAACATACTGAAAACGTTCTGTTTTTAAAACAAATTGTGACGGGTGATGAAACGTGGATACTGTACAATAATGTGGAACAGAAGATCATGGGGCAAGTGAATTGAACCACCACCAACCACACCAAAGGCTGGTCTTCATCCAAAGAAGGTGATGTTGTGTATATGGTGTGATTGGAAATGAGTCCTCTATTGTGAGCTCCTTCTGGAAAACCAAATGATTAATTCCAACAAATACTGCTCCCAGTTAGACCAACGGAAAGCAGCACTCAACAAAAAGCGTCCAGAATTAGTCAACAGAAAACGCATAATCTTCCATCAGGATAACACAAGACTGCATGTTTCTTTGATGACCAGGCAAAAACTGTTACAGCTTGGCTGGGAAGTTCTGATTCATCCACCTATTCAGCAGACATTGCACCTTTGGATTTCCATTTATTTGGGTCTTTACAAAATTCTCTTGAAAGAAAAAATTTCAATTCCCTGCAAGACTGTAAAAGGCACCTGGAACAGTTCTTTGGTCAAAAAGATAAAAAGTTTTGGGAAGATGGAATTATGAAGTTGCCTGAAAAATGGCAGAAGGTAGTGGAACCAAAGGGTGAATATGTTGTTCAATGAAGTTCTTGGTGAAAATGAAAACTGTGTCTTTTATTTGTACTTAAAAACTGAAAGCGCTTTTTGGCAAACCCAATAATTCTTTTAATATCATCAGTGTTCAAATCCCCATGATTGTACACACATCCCTCTTTCTTCCTGCCTCCCTTTCCCAATTTATTTATTAGCCAGTTTTGTCTCGTAGTTCCTGTTGTTTGAACTTTGGGAATGATATCCTCTAGTGTCATTTAATGTATTCTTACAGATTTTGTAATTAGTGGTTAGATCTAGTGACTGTACAATTCAGGTTTATATATTTATATTTTAGTAAAATACTTCAAATATGGTGCTGTACACGTCCATCAGGAAGCATGTATGTCTGGCTTCTCTTTTTGTAATGTTGGCAGCCACTGATAATCACTGTTAGTTAGATCCATATTTTTCATTATGAGTGACAAAATAGGGATATTCCAATTTTATCAATTCATTCTAATTAGACAGGCTAAATGTTGTCTATTGAATAACAGAAATACCTTTATTATTGTACAAATTTTTAATATTTTTGTAGCTTTCATTTTTTGTTGTGATTAAAGACATATACTTCATTTTTCTAAAAAGCCTATTGTTATTTAGTATTTTCATACTCTGCCCAGCCACTATTGCTTGACATATTTTAACAGTACACTAAAAGATATCCTAATCACGCAGTTTAGCTATTGCCTTAGATTGAATTATTCAAATCTAACACTCTGAGGCAGAAATTTTTATGCAGGAGGTTTCTTAGGAGGTGCTTTTGGTAACAATATCTGTGTGCAAGAGAAGCAGACATGGGCAGGAAAGATGTTAAACTCTGATGCAAAAAAAAAATTATATGGGAGCCAATTATATGGAGAACTCTGGAGCTGGACAATTTCCAGAGTTGTCTTGGACCAGTGCGAGGAAATCAGATCTCATTACCCGGCAGGGACCAATTTTTGGAAGAAAAAAGGGGATGAAGCTATGTGTGGTTAAGGACAATTCCTGGAGAGCAAATCAGAAGTGAGATGTCAGCAGGTACTGGCAACTGAGGGAAGATGCCTCAGGCCTGGAGGGCAATTTTGGTGGGGCACCACAGCATCCAGTACAGCCTATTCTGTGCATTCACATCCACTTGCTTCCTGTAGTAAGTTCAGCTCATCGAGAAATAGCTTCTCTAGGATTTGGGGGATGCTTACAAAAAGCAGGTTAGTGGAAAGGACTCAGATCCCAACAACTGCAGCTGGTCATGAGGACACAACTGATGCTTCTTATGTCCCTCATCTATAACTCATTCTAAATTCCCTAATTCCCAGCTAGGACCTCCTCTAGTCTAGGTGACTTATAAGATGGGGTGAGCCAGACCTTCACACCAGAGGGGTCCAAGCACCTGTTATCATGACCTTTTCAAGCGGGGGCTCCTGCACTTGTCTATTTGCTGCCCCAAATAGGCAGAGTGGGAGGTACTAAGAAACACCCCGGTGGATCCCAGGGAGACAGATGTATTCTTTTCTGCCTTCAGTGTATAATAACATACCCATCTCCTCTTGATAATCAAGGTTAGTTCACCACCCAGTGTGGTGACTCCTTTCCTTGCTTGATGTTCTCTTGGAAAAAGGAACCTGAAGAAACCTATCAGCAGCCATCATTTAATGAGAATCTTGCTGTTTCCTGTGTTATAAACAATCTCTCTGAGAACTGAGACCTCTAGACCAACATCACCAAGAATGGAAAGCACAGATTCCCCAAGTATTTCGGTATGGTAAGCAAGGCCACTTCCACCCCTTGGTTACCTGACCCTCATAGTCTGTGTGGGATATACCACCATACAATGGTCTTTGAGGATGGAGAGTCGAAACTTTATATTATTGGCTTGCCGCACAAAAAAATTTTTTTTAATATTTTGGTTGTAAAAGTCTACAAAGTAAGGGATTAACTGTTTATTTGATTCTATTTTAAAAATAAGTCCATATGAATCATTTTCTCAAAAACTTTCTTAACTATAAATAGCAACATTCTTGGTATTTAGGTTTTCAAACCAGAGCAGAAAATGTTTATTCACAATTTGTAATCAACTAAATGGCTAACTTGCTAATGTCATTGAAATATGGTATGTGAATAAATTTTTCCCAACCCATTTTATGAAACAGTTTGTGCAGGGAACATAAAGTATGAAAAATTAAGCATATATGAATGCAGTTAATATATACTAAATATTAACATTTTATTGTGGAGATAAAATGTGGTAGCAATTGGATTATAATAATACAAAAAGAAAGGCGATCTCAGCTATGTAATTCTAATTATTTTACCAGTTAACTCAGTAGGTAGCACTTTACATGTCTAAAATACTTACCTAAGCAAGTAATAAACATAGGGGATAGATGGCTGTAGTTAAGGTGTATAGTTTTTTTTTTGTTCCATAAACTGAAATTCTTTATGATTACATAGAGTTTTTGAGATTTAAGAGTAAAATAAAATATTGGGAATATAACTAAGACCCCCTTTTTTAATAGACATATTTCTCCTTAATATATCCAAGGAAATATTTTAAATTATTGTCATTTGGGTCAGTCAATAAATAACATCCCAAAACATTGAATAAAATGAAATTACTCATCAAATTATATGACGGAATAACTTATTTGGTGAGTTGACATTGGAAACAGACCACAGAACTATGTATTATTTTTCACAATTTAAAAGGCATAAACAGGGGACTTCCCTGGCAGTCCAGCGGTTAAGACTTTGCCTCCCAATGCAGGGGGTGTGGGTTCCATCCCTGGTCGGGGAGCTAAGATCCCACATGCTTTGCGGCCAAAAACCAAAACATAAAACAGAAGCAATATTGTAATAAATTCAATAAAGACTTTTATTTAAAAATAATAAAAATAAAGACTTTAAAAATGGTCCACATCAAAAAAATCTTCTAAAAAAACATAAAAAGCATGAACATATGATAAATTTTTGGTATACAATTGTCATTCTCAGTATCATGAAACTAATGAAACAGGAAGCTTCATCATGTGTAAAAATGCATCATTTAATAGAGAAAAAAAAATCCAAGTAGGTCTCATTCCCATTTCACTGTGTGTAAGTTGGTCGCCCTGGTCCACCATCTGAAACTGGAGTTTATAGGGGACCATAGGACATTCCATGTATTTATGTCATTTCCGGAATGTATTGGAGAGCCATATTGTGGTGTAATTGCATTTGTAGATGTTAAATACTTAGTTTTGCATATTCAAACAATATTTTAGTTTCTTACCCTTTTATTTCCTTTGCAATAGTCAATCTACTGTCCTTTTGATTTGGAATGATTTTCCTGTATTAAATGGCTTTAGTTATTATGCTATAACTTATGATTCAAGAGACTAGAATAAAAAAATAATGATTTTTTATTTTACAAAGTAGATACATTGTAGGTAGAAAAGTGAGCTGATGCTGTAGCTATTTTCTATAAACCATGACAGCCAATAAAAAATGGTTAGCTATTGGTATAATAACTTATAATTTATACCAAATCAATGTTAGGTTTCAGTGTAGTTATATACAGGGAATTTGAACACACGTTACTTTGCCAGAATTTTCTCCTTGGTGCATTAGTCATAAAGGTGTCTATATATATAACATACTATATAGCTGCAGTTTAGCAGTATTCCTACATAGCACATGTTAATACCCCATTACATACCCAAGTTGCCATTTTAAACAATATTTTCACAGGTCATAATTTATAGTTTTATTACTTCATGAGATTATGCACTCATATCAGCATTTCAAAAACAGAACATTTCAAACTGCAAGGATGTAAGGTGTTTTATTTTTTTAAAACAATCAAAAAATTTTGCTTTATTTCTTCATTGGATATTCTCCAGTGTCCATAACTTTGACATGCTCCCAATTTTCTTGACATGCTGAGAACACTAAAGTCAAGCTTTTTATCTCTCTGGTATGTATCTTGGGTTCCTGTGGTTGAAAAAAAAATTCCTTGAAATCAAAATGTCACAATAAGATTGGTTAAAATGACAAAGTTTTTACTTTAAGACAACTTATTTTTGTCAAAGCCTTCTACAATCTTTTTCTTTTCTTTTTCCGTTTCTTTTTATTTTTTTAACTTTTTCTATGTTCTCTCTACTGAAACATATTAGAAATATTGCTATCTTCATGTATAGGTTTCAAATTGACCTATATTGTACTTCTGTGGAAAAATTACCTTTCAGAGGCTTTTTACACTTTTCACCTTTCAAAAAAATTATTTATATTTGGCTGGGTTGGGTCTTCGTTGCTGCGCATGGGCTATCTCTAGTTGAGGCAAACGGGGGCTACTCTTTGTTGCAGTGCTCAGGGTTCTTATTGCAGTAGCTTCTCTTGTTGTGGAGCACGGGCTCTAGGTGCGTGGGCTTCTGTAGTTGTGGCACATGGGCTCAGTAGTTGTGGTTTGTGGGCTCTAGAGCCCAGGTTCAGTAGTTGTTCAGTAGTTGCTCTGCAGCAAGTGGGATCTTCCCAGACCAGGGTTCGAACCCGTGTCCCCTGCATTGGCAGGTGGATTCTTAACCACTGCGCCACCAAGGAAGTCCTTTCACCTTTTTTTAAATTACTTTATAAATTGCCTTTTTTTTTTAGTTTCAAGTACAGCAAATACTTTCTCCCATCTAGTGGGTTGTCTGTATACTTTCTTGATGGTACAGTTTGAAGTATAAAATTTTAAAATTTTCATAAAATTTAAATTATTTACCTAATTTTTTCTCTTGTAGCTTTCCTTTTTCATGTTATATCTAAGAATGTTATGTCATTGCTGGATTCAGAATCATGAAAGTTTTCTCCTATGTTTTCTTCTATTAATTTTATAATTTTAGCACTTACTTTTAGGTTCCTGATGCCTTTTGAGTTATGTTTTGTATATCGAGTGAGGTAGGGGACCATCTTCACTCTTTTGCATGAGGATATCCAATTGTCATAGAACCATTTATTTGAAAAGACTATGATTTAGGGGGCTTCCCTGCTGGCGCAGTGGTTTGAGAGTCTGCCTGCCGATGCAGGCGACACGGGTTCGTGCCCCGGTCCGGGAAGATCCCACATGCCGCGGAGCGGCTGTGCCCGTGAGCCATGGCCGCTGAGCCTGCGCGTCCGGAGCCTGTGCTCCACAACGGGAGAGGCCACAGCAGTGAGAGGCCCGCGTACCGCAAAAAGAAAAAAAAAAAAAAGACTATGATTTACCCATGGAATGGTCTGGCACCCTTCTTGAAATCAACTTAGTATTAATGTGAGGGATTTTATTTCTGGTTTCTCAATTCTATTCCATATACCTGTGTGTCTTTTCTTATGCTAGTACCACGCAGTCTTGATTACTGCAACTTTGTAGTAAGTTTTGAAAATGGAAAGTGTGAGCCTGCTGACTTTGTCCTTTTTCAAGATTGTTTTGGTGTTTTTCTGAGTCACACGTTGCTGTTTATTTGCATGTGTTTTAATGTTGTTCTGTTGAGAATTGGACACTTAAGATTATATATTGGAGCAGCTCCCCTCTCCCTGGGGTTTGTTGTTGGTCTATTTGTTTAGTGACTAGCTGGATTATTTTAGTGACATCTACTTGCCCGGCAGTGTGAAGCCTCTCACTCTTGCTCAGAGGTGCAGTCTTGGGTGTGTGTATATTCACCCTGGAGTGACAGTGTTTTTAGCAGGTTTCTCTTTGTCTCCTTTCCTGATTAAACCCAGCTGTTAGACTCCACTAATTGCGCTATTGTTTTGACAATGCCCTGGAGTGTAAATTGCTCCACTGTCTGATATAATTAACTTCGGCCCCTTTACAGGGGTAGTTTTGGAGGCCAATGTTTGAGGTTCCAGCTTATCGCATGAAAGTTATTAGTTGTCTGGATACTTGGTTTTATCTGATTAACTTGGTTTTCTATGGCTTAACTTGTTACTCTTGTGAAGCTACCTTAATTGCTTACCACCAAAACCTTCACTGTTTTTGAGAGGACCATTATCGTTGACCTTTGCCACCCTCTGTTACACTGGGGAGAACTTCACATTTCCCTGTTCTTAAGGCCTGCTTCTCTTCTGGCCAAATCTCTGAGCCCTGGCTCTGGGTCTGGGGGTGGGACAGTGGCCCACTTTTCTCTTAGTGATGCCTCTGCTTTAAGAGAAAGGTGCTGGGTAGGGCGGTAGCCTCTGGTCTTCTCAGCTTGTGTCTCGTGGTGTGGGACCTCCACACTGTGTATGGGCCTTGGTAAGGATAGACTGGAGCCCAGTTTTCCTAGCCTTTCATGCCTGAGGTTGATTCTCTACCCTATGAGTGGAGACTGGTGGACAAAGAGAGCCTGTGTTATCTTGGCCACACTCACCTGAGATTTAGTTTCTGCAACTAATAGCTGGCAGAAATGAGAAATCCCGGCAGCCTGTTCCTCCCGGGAGGATACTGTGGGGGAGCAAAATTGGCCACCCTGAAATGTCTCTGGCATGTGGATTATTTTGAGCTGAAAACAATCAAGACCCAAAAGACTCAGGAAAAAGCTTTGACCTCCCCCTTAGCTGCCTAAAATAATTTAGCTAGAGGGCTTAGTCCCTGAGTGGAGCTATCACCAGAGATACCTGCAAAGAATATGGGCTAGTTGGGGTGGGGGAAGCTCAGCAGGGCCTAGAGATTGGAGTCCACTCTGTGTCCCAGTGTCTCTGCCTGGCCCAGCAAACATTTGTTTACTAAACATGTGCTTTCCCATCTCCATGTGCATTGCCTTCTTCCCCTTTGAAATCCCAAACTACTAGCCCCAACATCCTCTTTGTCTTTAACTGAAGATGGTGTTCAAGGTGAGGGTTTTGGCCTTTTTAAGTGAGTTACTGAGTTTTCCTGGGCTTCCCTAATGCGGACATGTTATTAAATTTTTGGTTTGGTTTTTCTCTTGTTAGTTTGCCTCCTGTCGATTTAATTCTTAGACTAGCCAGAAGAACCTAGAAGGGCAGAGGAAAATTTCTTCCTCCGCAACAATACCATAGCCCTTGATTGGGAGAAGGAACCCTGTATTCTTGGCTGTAGCCACCTTCAGTGGAGTTTCCATTAAGCTGAGCTAGGAGGAGAAGGAGGAAGTGGATCATGTTCAAATACCACAGACTTTCCCTGTTCTTATAGATTTTCTTAAATGTTTGCTATTTACTTTTTGCCCTTGGAACAGTTTCCCAAAACTTCATTAAGAATTATTTTTCCTACCAGTTATACTTGTTTTGCTAGGAAATATGTCTTTGGAGGTCCTTCCATTGCCATTTCAGAAGTAGAGTTTCCCTTAAGTTTTTTACATAGTTGTTTCCATAGGGTCTTAGGGAGATTCTTTCTCTCAGGAATCAGATGGCCAGGGCTTTGCAACAGCTTTTTTTGTGTTTTTTTTGCCACTCAGCTCTTTTCTCTATTAACACTCTTAGTTCTTGCCAATGCCTGGAATTAACAGGTATGTGATATTTAAAAACAAATATAGTCTAAAGTCCAGGAGCCTGATTCTCAGGAATCCGTTTTTCTTTCTCAAGTTTGCTTTGGCTATTCGGGGTGCAAAATTTTTACGAATTGCAAAATTTTTTGTTCTAGTTCTGTGAAAAATGCCATTGGTAGTTTGATAGGGATTGCATTGAATCTGTAGATTGCTTTGGGTACTATAGTCATTTTCACAATATTGATTCTTCCAATCCAAGAACATGGTATATCTCTCCATCTGTTTGTATCATCTTTAATTTCTTTCATCAGTGTCTTATAGTTTTCTGCATACAGGTCTTTTGTCTCCTTTTATTTGTAGTGAGGTGGATGGACCTAGAGTTTGTCATACAGAGTGAAGCAAGTCAGAAAGAGAAAAACAAATACCGTATGCTAACACATATGTATGGAATCTAAAAAAAAAAAAGGTTCTGAAGAACCTAGGGGCAGCACAGGAATAAAGACGCAGACATAGAGAATGGACTTGAGGACACCGGGAGGGGGAAGGGTAAGCTGGGACAAAGTGAGATAGTGGCATGGACATATGTACACTACCAAATGTAAAATAGAGATAGCTAGTGGGAATCAGCCACATAGCACAAGGAGACCAGGTTGGTGCTTTGTGACCACCTAGAGGGGTGGAATAAGGAGGTGGGAGGGAGATGCAAGAAGGAGAGGATATGGGAATATATGTATACGTAGAGCTGATTCACTTTGTTATACAACAGAAGCTAACACAACAATGTAAAGCAATTGTACTCCAATAAAGATGTTAAAAAAAAATAGAGACAATGAAATATTTCCAAAAAAACAAATATAAAATGTCAAGGAGAAAACAAATCATTATAAAAAAGGAGGCGTTAAAAATTGACTACTATATATCTCAGAGTCTATTCTACTTGAAGATGTTTAGTTTTGTTTATAAGCTATCAACCTTTCTGGAGGAAAATGCTCCAATTTACAGGTTCTGCTGAGACTTTAGTACCTTGTGATCCCAAACCTTGTTTTGTACGTTTTTACCAATTTTAGTCTGTCTAGGCACTCATGATTTGTGTCAGTCTCACAGAGATAAGTTGGGAAAATTGGATTTATTTGGAATTCTAAGAGGCAAAAAGGGAAGTTTTCAGTTGTAGTGGCATCTTGGGCAAGTATTATGAGCTTCATGGATGATTAAAAAGCAGAGAGAGCAGACCTATCACAAAAGAAAAAAAAAATGCTGGGAACAATACTTAGGAAGAGAGCTTCTGAGAAAGGGTGAAGACAAAATAGGGTAGCTACCTGAATCTTCAACAGTCTTTGATCCTCCTGGGACCTGGGTGTTGAATTTTCCTAGGGTTGTTTTTTTTGTTTGTTTTTTTCTTGGCAGATTCTTGTGTTCTTTCAAATAAACTTTCCTTTTTCTGAGTTCCCTTAAATGTGTTTTCCTTTCATGTAACAAAAATATTTCTAGCTAGAAATCCTGGAATGAAAGTGAGCTGGTATGTTATCAAAATTGATAAGGTTTTTAAGAATATTTTACCATCAGTAGAATATACTCTGTAGTTATGTACATTTTTCTGTCAGAAAAATCACTTTAGTGGATGAACCCTTATGGGTTTAATTCAATTTTAATTTTTCAGTCCTATTATAAAGTGCACTAAAAATTTAAAAGAAATCCTATACTTTATCTAGTCTTTTGATTATGAGCATTTACTTATCCTGAATATAATATCAATAAAACTGAAATCAGTGATTCATATGATATTGGAAAAGAACTACTTTTGTCTTTAGCATATTATTTTGCCTTTGTAATATAGTGGCAATTTTATATAATGTATGTTGATAGGATTTTTTTTGATAGTGACAAATTCAGAACAAGTCATATTTATAAAGGAAAGATAATTGAATATTGATACAACAAATGGAATTCAGAACTTTGTATTGTAATTGCTTTGAAAAACAATCAGTTATAAAGGTTTTGAATTAACTATACATATTTAAAAAAATATTCTCTTTGGGATTAACTGCTTAATCATAAATCCCATCATTTATCAGTTGATTTTAAAATAATTGCAAGTTTCTAAATGGAGATAATAAAATTTTTTTTCTCACTCAGCAGATGTGAAAAATATTTTAAATTTATAAATGTTTTCTAATATGGAAAGAAAAACCACCTAGCCTTGTACTCATTTTCTTATTTTATGCATATATTTAATGCATATATTAATGGATAAACTAGAAAATTAATAACCAGGCTCTTTAGTTTTCAATGTCAGAAGCAGAACAAAATGATTTCCTCTTTACAGTGTCACTATATACTCAGAACTGCCAAATCCAGTGGTGTTTTCTCAGTCTTTATTTTAGGCGAGATTCATGGGAAATAGACTCTGAAGTGGAAATTTGTGTGCACGACCTTGTTGGGATAGTTCTCTAGAGCACGATGGCTGTTAGGCTGTGAGGAAGGCAAGACTGAGAAGAGGGAGAAGCTGAAGTGCAGCTATGTAGTTACTGCCGGGCCTCGGCCAAATTGTATCATGAGCTCTGAAGCTAGAGCCAGAGTTTGTACTCACTCATAAGCAAGTGATTGGATGTCAGATGCCTCTGGAGAAAAGGCATAACCTTGGGTAAGGTAACTCTCTCTGGCCAAGGACAGTTCCTGGGGAGGCACTCAGGTGTCAGCCAACAGTAGGCATCCCTCCCAGCAGCTGGGGGAATTAGTGCCTTGGTCCTAAGCAAAACCTGGTTAGCACATGGCAGCATCTGCTCCTGACCACACTTGTGCCTTTCAGATCCATAAATTAACTTCAATACATCTGGGAACAGCTCTTCCATTATTCTAGTTGGTTTCTTTTCTTAGGAAAATGTAGAAACATTAGTGGGAGTAACTACAGCCCTTGTCACTACTATGTGGTTTCTGGGCTATGAGGACACTCCCTCTACTGCCTTCCATAAGCTAATACCTCTGCCGGACTATATGTCTCACTTGGTGGGGTAATAACATACCCTCATCTTTGAAAGTTCAGAATCACCATGTACTTGTGTTAATATGCTCTAGCAAACATTTTACATCTGGAAAGCATCTGCCATTGAGAATACTTCTTAGTTGAGTTTGTGGTAACACATTGTTATCCTCCAGGATCTTTCTGACTTTTACTGGAGAGAGGTGCATGAATTTAATGGGGGACAATATGGGGGCTGCCACCACTGCATTATTTTAGATCTTTAAGAGTTGCATTAATTTCTACTGTTGTCAGCAGGTGGTGATATTTTTGGTTTAATAACTTGACAGGAGGTCAGTTTCAAAGGTGCATACTGGCCTTGTGCACTATAATAGAACTTCCCCCACAGGCCAGGTGTCCATGTGGATATTCTGGCAAACACCAAGTATATCTATTCCAATCGCACATTTGTGAATTGATTATATGGCCACTGGGTGGGTGTGTAGACCCTGTACTGATCCTGAGTCAAGATTACATTTAAGACATGCTCCCAATAAGTCCCCATGATAACTGAAATTTTGGGTCTCTGGGTATTGATGTCAACTTGGACCCATTGTCCAACAGTTCTCAACATCTCCAGGTATTTTCTTTTCTCCTAGTACACTTACCCTTTGGAGAAGACAGGGGGAATACTTACTAAATATGTTTTTTATGATTTTATAGGGTTCCTTTTACTGGGGCTTAAAAGTAAGCTTGGATCCAGAAATTAGGCAAGAAATCATGACTTTTATTTTGGTGGTTTTTCCAAGGCTTCTGATCATTGATCCTTCATTTCTTTTGTAGTAAAGAGTGAGAAATATACTGTTGGCTGCCACCTATATTGACACTACAGATGTCATGTTCTGTTAACCATCTCTGTAGCTCTTGACCATCCAGGTCCACTTTGTTGCCATTCAAATCTTGCTGCTATTATTGTAATTACACCCACTTTGTTTCTGACTGTTCGGTGCTGCCACCTGATCTCTATTATTTCAGAATTCTATCCTCCACGTTGCATTCAAGTAAGGCAGTTTGGTAGGTAAGAGCATCTTTCATAGTCATTCCTTGTCCAAAGAGTGTAGCCAACATTGACCTTGTTGGAGTTACTGATGCCCCTCTCACCAGCACGTTCTTATTGCTTGATAATTGGAGTTATCATGACTTTCTCTAGTCTTTCTTTCCTGAAGAACATAACCATCTGGTGGGTTTTCCAGTCTTGTGTACTTTATTCCCTTCTCTGCATCTTTTCACCCCTTCTTCCTCCATCTCTCAAGAGTATACTGGCATTTCTACTTTACTTGATGTGGAATATCACTTTCTTCAAAGTTTCCAGGATCCTTTCTAGCCAGCACCATTCACCAGGCTCCTTTTCAGGGTGTTTAATCTTGTTTTATGGAAGAATGCTGCCATATCTATAGACTCTATTTTTTCTGGCCTTATAGAGCTTTAGGTCTACCAGGGTCCAATTGTACACATACTACTGGATTCCTTGGGTTCATGCTGTCTAGATTCTGCAGATATTTCAAAGTATAACCCCTTTCCTCCCTTAGGAGGTCTAACACTTCCTTGGTTTGGTTAATTTTTGACTTTATCCTCTTATTTCTGTGGTAACCAGAAGAGGATGGTTGGAGGAGATTCCTGAGAAGGTACAGAATTGAAGATGAGATATTTTTCAATGCTGCTAAAGAGGGACTCTAGCTTTCACACTTTGCCCTGTATTTGTGATTAATTACCCTCCACCAGCCTGGGACTTCCTTCAGAGCCTCCATAACACTCAGCAGCCACCATCTTCTGACTACATTAGATAACTTGCAGGAAGAAAATGGCTAGTTCAAGTATTTAAATTTCTAGCCAGTCCCTCATACAGCTAAGACATAGGAAGATAACAAAAGCTAAAGGGCTGTAACAGTTGAAATATCAAATTCGAAACTCGACTGCTACTTGTAGAATTTAAATACCAGTTGAATTCACCTTAATTAAAAAGAAGCAGTCATTTGTTTCACTGATAAAGAAATTTATCCTAGAGAGAGTATTGCCTTTTTTGGCTACAGTGCTTCAGCTAGCAGCACCATTCAATAACTTATAAAGTACTTATTTACTACCATGTTGCTTCACACAGCCTTGCTTCTGATAATGGTTAACACATCAGAAAAATATATTTTACAATAAGCATATGTTGATTGAGTTCGCTGGTCTTGCCACATACTCTATTATGGAAAAGCAGCTGGGGGAATTCCTGGGCCGTCCAGTGTTTAGGACCCCGCACTTTCACTGCTGAAGGTGTGGGTTCAATGCCTGAGCAGGGAACTAAGATCCCGCAAGCTGTGTGGCACAGCCAAATAAATAAATAAATAAATAAAAATAAAGATCAAAATAAAATATTAAAAAAAAAAAGCAGCTGGCATTGCATAACACAGCATCCATTTTGTAGCCCATGGGTCAAGAAGTAATTTCAACTTTCAAGCCTTATTATTTAGGAAAGATTTCATAAGGTTATAGCTGCCATAGGTAGTGAATTCTTTGATGGATCTGGGCAAAGCCCATGTGTAGAAACAAAGACCCAACACAGCCAAAAATAAAAATAAGTAAATAAATTTATTAAAAAAAAAAAAGAAATTGCCACAGCCACACCAACACTTCAGCAATCACTCCCTGAGCAGTCAGCATTCATCTTCATCGAGGCAAGACCCTCCACCAGCAAAGAGATTACAACTCGCTGAAGGCTCAGAAGAAGGTTAGCATTTTTTAGCAATAGAGAATTTTAAAATTAAGATATATACATTTAAAAAAAAAAAAAGATATATACATTTTTTAAGAAATAATACTGTTATTTGCACAGTTAATACACTGTAGTATAGTGTAAACATAACTTTTATATGCACTGGGAAACCAAAAAATTTGTTTGACTCACTTTATTGCCATATTCACTTCGTTGTGATGGTCTGGAACCAAACTGCAATATTTCTGAGGTACGCCTGTACTCAGTGAGGTTCCTGCTACATAATACAAGTAGGGAAGGCTATGAATGGAATTCAAGGCATTCTCTGGTGTGTCACTTTAGTGATTCCACGTCCGACTGTAAAAGTTAGTAGAAGATTAAATGGTTTGGCAGTATCTACTATAACTAAATGTGTTTTCCAAGATCCAGCAATTCTACTTCTTATACATATTCAACTGAAATGAATACATATGTTTATCAAAAGCAATATACTAGAATGTATATATAAGTACTATTTTCATAGGTAAAAATTAGAAATTACCCAAATTTCTATCAAGATAGAATAGAAAAGTGAACAGTCTAAAACTACATGAATAATACTGATGAATCTCACAAACACAATGTTGAGGAAAAGATGCTAGGCACAAAATAATACTGTGATGGTTAATTTTACCTGTCAACTTGACTGGCTGCTGGGCACCCAGATTAAAGAGGGTGTTTTTGTGAGGGTGTCTGGATAAGATTAGCATTTGAATTGGTGGATTCAATAAAGTAGATTGTCCTCCCCAATGTGGGTGGACGTCATCTAAATCATTGAAGGCTTGAATAAAACAGAAGATGGAGGCAAAAAAAAAAAGAACAAAAGGTGTAGGGAGGAGGAATTATCCCCTTCCTGCCTGATTGCTTCAGCTGGGGCATTCTGTCTTCTCCTGCTTTTGATGTACCTGGTTCTCAGTCCTTCAGACTCAAACTGGAATCTACATCATAGGCTTCCTTGCTTCTCAGACTGAATCACACTGTTGGCTTTCCTGAGTCTCCAGCTTGAAGATGAAAGACTGTGAGACTTCTCAGTCTCCATAATTACATGAGCCAATTCATCATTATCTATCTATCTATCTATCATCTTACTGGTTTCTCTGGAGAACTCTGACTAATATAGATTTATATTAAATTGATTCTATTCACATAATGGTTTAAAGTAGGTAAAAGTAAAAATGTTTGAAGTGTAGGGCTTCCCTGGTGGCGCAGTGGTTGAGAGTCCGCCTGCCGATGCAGGGGACACGGGTTCGTGCCCCGGTCTGGGAAGATCCCACGTGCCGGGGAGCGGCTGGGCCCGTGAGCCATGGTCGCTGAGCCTGCGTGTCCGGAGCCTGTGCCCTGCGACGGGAGAGGCCACAACAGTGAGAGGCCCACGTAACGCAAAAAAAAAAAAAAAAAAAAAAAAGTTTGAAGTGTAAAAGCAAGTAAAAATTGAATTCAAGATAATGAGTACTCTCAGGGAGGAAGATAGTGAATGGAAGGGAGCATGAGAGAAGCTTCCAGACTGCTGGTAGTGTTGATTTTTATCTGTGCTGATTATATAGTTGTGTTCAATTTTGAAAAATAATTTGATCTGCACATTTATTATATGAGTACCTTTGTGTATACATATTTTGCTTCAACGAACAGTTAAAATAATCTATTACAAGGTCATGGAGGATTAAGGCAACACAATAAGACAGGACAATTAATGATTCAGTGAGGATTAGGACAGTCCATTAGTAAAGATCCTTGGCCGTATGAGGTTCTTGCTCAGGTTAAAAAAAACAAACCTGTAATATCTCATGGAAATTATAACTATCATGTATGATCAACAAATTATACAAATAGAATTGTATGCACTTATTATTTCCATCTTTGAATATCATAATTATTTTCCTGTTTTACTAACATTTTGTATAAAGTGCATTGTTGATAGATAAATTTAAAATGTAATCTTTAATTCTAGAATATCCAAATGGACCGAAAGAAGAACTAACATTTTTCATAGTTGAGTACAATGACTGATGAAATTTTGTTTCCCCTTTTTGGGGAGAGGATGAACTTATTTTCATTTGTATGAGCTATTGTTGCATTTTACTAGTTAAAGTATTATTTATACTGTTTTATTGTTGTTGAATAGAAATTTAAATACGAGCAGTGTCTTAGTCCAGTTGGGCTGCTGTAACAGAATACCATAGACTGGGTAGACTGTAAGCAGCAGAAATTTATGTCCCATGGTTCTGGAGGCTGAAAAGGCCAAAATCAAGGCACAGGAAATTTCAGTGTCTGGTGGGAGCCTTCTTCCTGGTTCATAGATGGTGGTCTTTTTGCTGTTTCCTCACATAGTGAAGGAGGCAAAGGAACTCTCTGGGGTCTCTTATAAGGGCACATTCACGTGGGCTCTGCTGTCATGACCTAGTCACATCCAAAAGGCCCCACCTTCAAATACCAACACATTGGAGATTAGGTGTCAATGTGTGAATTTTGAGGGGGGACACAAACATTCAGTCTTTAGCAAGTAGAGAAATGTATATGGATGCAGAGTTGTGGAAGGGGTAGACTCTAACATCTATAGTCTCCCTCCCACGTTGGTACACCTATACAGGTGTCCCCCACTTTTTGAAAGTTTGCCTTATGCTTTGTTTTTACAAAAGACCTACAATGGTACCTACATGTAGAACCTACATTAGTTTTCACTAATTGAAAGAAATACAAAGAGGATTTTCACTTTTACAAAAAAGGTAAAAAGTGAAAATAGCATTCAGTGTTTGTTTTGCAGCCAGCTGTTATAAAGGCAGCCTGCACCCTAAGCAGCAGGAGCGGCACTAGCAAGCTCCTTCCCCTGGAAATTCACTCAGCATCTCAGCATCAAGCCGCTGTAACTTTGAACTGTGTCTATGCTTCATCTCATTTTATTTTGTGCATCTGTTAATAAGATGTGTCCCAAGTTAATTGCTTCTTCACTTTAGGTAATTATGAAAGTTTTCATGGGAATGCTCTACTTTCCGATAGTGGGGGAAACCTGTACTTTCTTCTTCATTGGGGCTGGAAGCCTCAAATTGCACTTCCCAGAGTTGCTTAATACTTGACTTCATGTTAGCTTTTGCCAGTGGGAAAGTATAGGTGAAAGATTGAAAGGCAGAAAGAAAGCTGCAGCTATTTATATTCTGCTTCTATCAGTGATTGCTGGCAATGAGAGCAGCAGTTGACTGAAAATAGACCCATGTTGCCTTAGGATCAGGGGCAATTCCAAAAACATCAACAAGATTGCGGGCTTCTGAATCATCAGCAGTCCAGTTTTAAATGCAGAAAAAACAAAAGCATCACTTCTGTCATTTCAGTGACACGTGCAGGCTCATAGCTTCCTACCTGAAAGAGGAAGCAGCTTCTAGATATCTCTTTTCCTTTTGTTCCTCCTGTCCCTTGTGCATTTTCTCCTTTTCCTTTTGCTCCTCCAGTTCTTTATCCAATTCCCTGCCTTAAGTCTCTCATGCTTGAAATATCTAGAGAAGTTTCTCTTTTCTTATAGGATACTAAACAATTCAACAAGGAAACATTAATCCCGAGTAAGAAGCATGGATACATGCTAGCGCATGTGGGGACTGTGTAGATATTGCGAAAAGGCAACAAATTTAGGTGAAGGAGTTGCAAAAAACAAACATGGTCTTTGGGTAGAATTATAAGAGTTACTCTTTTCTCCAGGGAAATGTTTGTTGCATGGAGCCTGGGTTGGATTTCCTCTTGCTACGCTAGTCAGGTACTTCAATGGTATTAACCACACAAGATAATCTGATGATCCTAAAGAAAAAAATCTTTAGATCTGGCATCTTTCCTCTTAATGTTTATTTTTGATGGCCTAGCCCCTTAGTTTTAATGAGCCACTTCCTTGGGGACCAGGAAACAAAGTCTTGATTTTAATGAACCATTCTCTAAGGGTCAGGATGAAGTTGGGAGGTTATATAAGAAAATCTCACATAAAGCAAGGAGGGAAAACCTGGATTCAGAGAAAAGAAATATAAATTCAGTAATACAAAAGAAGTCAGGAGAAAAGAAAAAAGATGTATAAAGTATACTGAACAGAAAAAAAAAACCCAATGTACAAAGGAGATTAAATAAAAAACACAAGATATTAGAAATTAATTCAAATACATCCATCAACGGTTAATCCAAGTGGACTAACCCTCCAATGAAGATAAAAGTTGCCAAATTGGATTAGAAAACAATGTGATTTTTGCACAGTTTACTAAAATCATACCTGGAATATAGACAGAGAAAACTTGAAAGTGAAGGCATGGCAAAAAACAACAACAACAACAACAAAAAAATATATATATATACAAGGAAAAGACTAACCGAAAAGAAGTTTGTACACCTATAGACTTTCTGACAAAAAAAAAAAAAAATATATATATATATATATATATATATATATATATTGCTAGAGATTTTTTAAAAATCCAGTTTATGCTTTTGAAAGATACAAATTTCCAGGAATATGTAACAACCATAAAGTTGTATGTGCTTAATTATATAGACTGAAAATATATAAAGCAAAACCTGACAAATTAAATACAGAAGAAATCAACAACTCCTTAGAAGAGATTTTCACACACTTTTCTCACTAGTTTATGGATTATTCAGACTCAAAATCAATATGAATATAGAAAATTTTAAGAAAACTTCAAACATAACTAGTCCAGTATATGCATATTATATATATATCTATCTCTGTATCTCTGTATCTGTATGTATCTATACTTACATTGATCTACCATCTGTGTATGTATCTCTCTCTCTCTCTCTCTCCCCCCTAGAACTGGAGAACACATATTCTTTCCAAACAAACATGTAACATTTAAAAATTGACTATATATTGGGCCCTAAAAATTTCTCAAAAAAATTGAGACCAATTTGCTGGCCACAATGAAATTAAGTTACAATTAAATAATAAAAAGATAACTGAAAATCCCCTTAAAGTTGGAAATGTAAATCCTCAATTTTTTATAACACATGTGCCAAATAAAAATGAAAATAAAATATTATGAATGAAATGAACCATGAAAATTAGAAATATTTAGTACTGAGTGCTAATGAAAATACTTTTGCCACATTTGTGGTATATATAAAAAGGGATATTTGAGGAGAAATTTATAATATTAAATGCTGACATCACAAAAGAAGAAAAGTAGGAAATGGACCAGTTAAACATATCTGCACAAAAACAAATCTGAATAAAAAGCGGGTCTAACCAGAACCCTTCCTCCACTTATGACAATTATGTATTAAAACTCTATGCAATTTATGATAAATACAAGAATTTAAAGGAATCATTCTTTTTCTCCCTCTTATTATTTTAAATAGAAAAAACCTATAAAATAAAAAATAGAACATTAAAAATAGATATTCTACTGATATAACTACTTTCTTCATTTACTGAATGGTTTTTATATTTTAAAAATGTTATTCTTTTCAGAGGGAAAGAGGATGACATAGAATTCAGCACTCAGCTTTTCTTCTAAGTAGCTAAAGTAATACCTTTCTTTTTGAAGCTGAGCTATTTAACAAATAGGAGACTAAAATCTTCTATTCTCACCTGAGCTACTTATAAGAAATTGTTGTCTTTAAAAAAGCATGGCTAAACATGATTCGTTTTCTACTGAATCATTTTTAAAATTTAAAGTATTTGTTAAAAATATTTGTCCTGTGTTGAAATCAATCAAGAGAAAATAATTTCCATCAATATGAAGACAAGTAATAGCCTCTTCCTCATTCACAAATAAAATATGATAATATTTATTTTTTCTCTGAGATCTTCTCAATCTTGGTTAGACTGAATTTACTAAGTGATAAGAATATAATTTTATTATACCAAATTTATAACCTTAGTGAGGAATAATTTTTCATTCCAAATAGACATGCATTTCTCAATGTCAAAGATAGACTTAAAGGAAATTAAGTAAGGTAAGTCATTTGAATTTGTTATATATTTATAAACAATAGATTAAATTGAAATAAGGAGGTCTTTATTGTTTCTGATCTGTCTGTTGTATGACAGGTAGAGTATAAAGACAATTGTGGTCAGTATGTATATATAACATAAAGTATACATTTACTAATTTTGTGTTAAAATTATTTTGTGATGTAATCCTTTTCTTGTAATAATTTTTATTTAAATTTATTTCTTTTTCCTTAAGAAAACAATTCCTCTAGATAGTTCCTCAAAGCATAATAGCAAATGCCATCTAATGACTCACATATCAGCAATTCTTTCTTCAGAAAAGCATTAATACATTCCTGAAGACTTACAAGTGTTTTCTTTCAGGTAGTTTACTCTCTAACCATTACTCTGGTCTGAGCTCTGCTCCCTAGTATCAATATTTACCCATTACAGAGGTTCATTAATTGCATTTAATAATTTCTTGTCAAACACTTTTGTTTCCTGCAACTTTTTAAAAACTCCATTGCACTTTTGTTGCAAAACTCCCACCTTATTAAAACTAAACAGTTCATCTACACTGAGCCTACCTAACAAGCAATAGAACATTATGAGAAAACATATTATGCTGACTGGTTGCACTTTAAATTTATAACTAAGAATAAGTGGTTGCTTAATATAGCATGGCAATCCTACCATATATCCTTACTCTGTTTTCTTCCCATTCTCCAAGAATATCACATATATTCACTCCTTCCCACAGAAATCTAATAACTTACTTGCCTTACTCAATCTCAGCTGATGACTCTGCTTTATATTGAGGAAAAAAGTGAACTACCCTTTATAACAAACTCTACTGTTCTACCTGCATGGAAACTCACATATCTTGCTGAGGTTGGTAGCCTCCAAAAATGGTCCCCAATGATTCTAACTTCTGCCATTATACCTTTTTGTATAGTCCCTGCCCAAATTGTACCAGGATTGTTCTATGTGACCAATAGAATACACTTTCAAGATTGAGTTATAAAAGATTACTTTCTTCTTTCTCTCTGCACTTGTTCTAGAGAAAGCCAGCTCACGAACAGCCTTATGAAATGACCTGCACTGTGAGGAACTTCAACTTCTCCTACAAACAAACATGTGAGTATGTTCACAATAAATTCTTCTTTAGAGACTGTATCCCTGGCTGACAGCTTGACTGCGACCTCATAAGAGACACTGAGCCAGAGAATCCCAGAAAAGCATGCTCCTCAATTCCTGTACCTCAAACACTATTTAAAGTAATAAGTATTTGTTGTTTTAATCTACTAAGTTTGGGAGTGATTTTTGCACAACAATTACAAGGTAGATTTGGTACCAGAAGTTGGGTACTATCATAACAAAAACCTAAAATATAGGAATGATTTGGAACCAGGTGGGGAATGGAATTGGAGAAAGCTGTAAGGATCTTGAGAAGACTGTTAGTTAAATCATTAAATGTCTTCAGCACTGTTTATAGAATTTTGAACTCTGAGGAGGCTGCTGGTGAGGTCTTAAAGTGAGAAAAATACTACTGAATATTGGAAGAAAGCGGATCCTCGTTATGTTGTGGCATAAAGTTGATCAACCCTGTTTCCTGTAATAATGTGCAAATTAGACTATGTGCCCAGTGAACTGTGTGATATAGCTAAAGAAATTTGTAACTCTAGGGTTGAAAATGTCATCTTGTTTCTTCTGGCAGATTGTAGCAAAATGAAAGAAGAGAAAGTTAAGCTAATAGAAGGATCATTAAATAATGAAGCTGGGACTTGCTGATTTTGAAGGTTACCAACCTTTTCAGGTGGCAAAGAAAGCTAAAATTAATGAATGGTTTCTAAGCAAAAATCAAATTTACCAGTATCCATTGTATGCCAATTATTTTCTGTCTTTGAGGAAGAATGTCCATAACATTTATCCTATTCCTGTCTCAACGTGTTGAGTGTATGAGACATATAACTTTCTCTTTAGTTTTCAAGACTTCAGATAAAGAGGAACCATTCGCAAGTAGCTGTGTGTAAGGAACAACACCTACGGGATCTCATTCACACTCAGATTTGATTTAGATGATGAGATTCCAGACCATGAGCTGACTGTCATGGGTCATGGGTTGAGATATTTAGGGGTCTTGAGAAGGTGTTCATGTATTTTGCGTGTGGAGTGGATATGAATCACTGAAAGTCAGAGGCTAGACTATAGAAGACAGCCTCCAAGATGGCATCGTGATTTTAACCTTCCAGAATTCACACCTTTGTAGTCTCCCTCTCCCACCCACACTGATCAGATATTTTATAGAATGCCCCTCTATTGGGATTTGTCTGATATTTTTCTGATGGTTAGACTGGGGTTATAGGTTTTGAGGAGGAATCCACAGAAGTAAAGCACTATTTTTATCACATCATGTCAAGAGTACATGTTATCAACAAGATTTATTACTGTTGATCTTGACCTTGATCACCTGGCTGAGCTAGTAGTTTTTCAGCTTTCTTCACTGTAGAGTTACTCTTTTTTCCACTCACTTTCCATATTGTAGTAATGGGAAGGAAGTCACTCTGCCTAGCTCACGCCTGAGTGAGTTCAGTCAACCTCCTTGAAGGGGGAGTATCTACATAAGTTATTTGGAGTTCTCTTACATGGGGTCTTATCCCCCATTTATTTATTAATTCAGTCACTTATGCATGTCATTATGGAATCATGGGTATTTAGTTTATACTTTGAGTTGTAACCAATAATTCATTACTTTCTTGCTCAAATAGTTTTAGCTTTGGCCATTGGAAGCACTTTAAATTAGCTTTTATGTCCCTTTGACAAATCCCCCACCACTGTGTTGCTGTTATTGTTGTTGTTGTTGTTGTTTTTGCGGTACGCGGGCCTCTCACTGTTGTGGCCTTTCCAGTTGTGGAGCACAGGCTGCGGACGCGCAGGCTCAGCGGCCATGGCTCACGGGCTCAGCCGCTCCGCGGCATGTGGGATCATCCCGGACCCGGGCACGAACCTGTGTCCCCTGCATCGGCAGGCGGACTCTCAACCACTGCGCCACCAGGGAAGCCCTGTTGTTGTTTTTAACACTTCTTTACTTTCTGACACTACAAGATGTTGCATGTTCATCTTGTTTATTTTTTCCCCAGTCCTAGGATCAGCAATAATATTCCTATATTATCCTTTTAAAGTACATGGGATCATCAGTGATGGCACCTCTTTCATTTTAATATTGATAATCTTGCCTTCTTTCATTTTTTCTTTGTTAGCTTGGCTAGAGGTTTATCAGTTTAACTGAAATTAAAAAAAATAGGTTTTTTTAGTTTTAATTTTTAAACTATAAATATCTAGTTTAAAATTTTGATTTAAATGTAGTTTAAAAAATTAAAAAAATTTTTCATGAGAGGGCTTCCCTGGTGGCACAGTGGTTAAGAATCCTCCTGCCAATTCAGGGGACATGGGTTTGAGCCCTGGTCTGGGAAGATCCCACATGCTGCGGAGCAACAAAGCCCATGCACCACAACTACAGAGCCTGCACTCTAGAGCCCACGAGCCACAACTACTGAGCCCACGTGCCACAACTACTGAAGCCCGCGTGCTTAGAGCCCGTGCTCCACAAGAGAAGCCACCACAATGAGAAGCCCGCGCACTGCAATGAAGAGTAGCACCCACTCGCTGCAACTAGAGAAAGCCTGCACACAGCAATGAACACAGCTGAAATAAACACAGCTGAAAATAAAATAAATAAAATAAATTGATTAAAAAAAATTTTCTCCTGAGACTTCTTCATTGACCCATGTTTTGCTTAGAAGTGTGTCATTTAATGTCCAAGTATTTGGAGAATTTTCCACCTTTTATTGATTGTTATTGATTTATAATTCATTTTCATTGTGGTCTGAGAATATATTTTGCATGATTTCTGTCCTTTTAAACTGGTAAAGGGGTATTTTATTGCCTATAGTTTGGTCTGTTTTAGTGACTGTTCCATGTGAGTTTGAGAAAGATGTGTACTCTTCTGTTGTTTAATGGAGTATTCTGTAAATGTCAATGAGATCAAGTTGATTGATAGTTCTGTTCAGGTCATCTATATCCCTACTGATCTTCTGCCTTCTTGATTTATCAATTACTGAGAGAAGATTGCTGACTACAGTGGGTCTCCAACTATAATGGTGAATTGTCTATTTCTCCTTGCAGTTCTATCAGTTTTTGTTTCAAGTGTTTTGACACTTTTTAAATACATACATTAAGGGCTGTTATGTCTTTATGAAAAATTGAGTTCTTTGTCATTCTGAAATGCCTCTTTATTCCTGATAATATTCCTTGTTCTGAAATCTATTTTGCTTACTTCAGCTTTCTTTTGATTATTATTAGCATTATATATTTTCCCCCATCTCTTTACTTTTAATCTATCAGAGTCCTTATATTTAAAGTAGGTTTCTGTAGAAAACTTACAGTTGGGTCTTTTTTTTCTAGTCTACTCTGACAATCTGTCTTTTCATTGGTATATTTAGACTATTTGCATTATTGATAGAGTTACATTAATATCTACCATATTTGTAACTGTTTTCTAATCACTGCATTTGTTCTTTGTTTCTTTTTCCTTTCCCTCTTTTTCTGCCTTTTCTAGTTTTCATTCAACATTTTATATAATTCCATTTTTCTCTCTCCCATCTTCCCTAATGTCTGGAAATTACTAATCAGTTTACTGTGCGTAATTTTGCCTTTTCCAGAATGTCCTATAGTTGGAATCATACAGGTTGTAACCTTTACAGAGTGGCTTCTATCACTTAGTAATATGCATTTTAGGTTCTCTCATGTCTCTTCATAGCTTGATAGTTTCTCTTTATTCCATTGAATGGATTATCACAGTTTGTTTATCATTCATCTATTGAAGATCTTGGTTACTTCCAAGTATTGGCAATTATGAATAAAGCTGCTGTAAATATCCATGTGTAAGTTTTTGTGTGGAGATAAGTTTTCAGCTCATTTGCGTAACTACCAAGGAGCATGATTATTGGATCATATGGTAAGATTATATTTATTATTTTTAAGAAACTGCAGAACTGTCTTCCTAAGTGGCTGTACCTTTTTGCATTTCTACCAGCAATGCATGAGAGTTCTTGGTTCTCTATAGCCTTGATAACATTTGGTATTGTCAGTGTTTTGGATTTTAGCCATTCTAGTAAGTGTATAGTTATATCTAATTTTTGTTTTAGTTCACAATTCCTTAATGACATATGATGTGGAGCATCTTTTTGTATGTTTTTTTTTTTTTTGCCATCCTTGTATCTTCAGGTGAAGTATCTGTTCTAACCTTTTCCTCACTTTTTTGATTGGGTTGCATTTTTTATTGTTGATTTTTGAGTGTTCTTTGTATATTTTGGATACATGTCCTTTATCAGATATTTATTTTGCTAATATTTCCTCTCAGTCTGTGGCTTGTCTTTTCATCCTCTTAACAGTCTTTTGCAGAGAGTAGTTTTAATTTTAATGAGATCCAATATGTACTTTTTTTTAAGGATCATGCTTTTGCTGTTTTACCTAAAAACATTTTGCCAAAGAGATAGTCACCTAGATATTCTCCTCTGTTATCTTCTATAAGCTTTATAGTTCTGTGTTTTACCTTGAGGTATATGCCCCACTTTGAGTCAATTTTTGTGAGAGTTGTAAGGTCATCTTGCACATAAATATCCAGTTGTTCCAGCACTATTTGTTGAAAAGAACTATTCTTTTTCTATTGCCATAGCCTCTGCCCCTTTTTCAAAGATTAGTTGACTATATTTGTGTAGGTTGCTTTCTGGGATATCTGTTCTGTCACATTGATCTACCTCTTCTTTCACCAGTACTGCACTGCCTTGATTGTTGTAGCTGTATAACAAGTCATGAAGTCACGTAGCATCTGTCCTCTGACTTTGTTCTTTTTCTTAAATATTGTATTGGCCATTCTGGATCTTTTGCCTTTCCATATAAACTTTAAAATCAGTCTGTTGATGTCCACAAAGTAACTTGCTAGAATTTTGATTGGGAATGCATCCAATATGAAGAGAAGTTGGAAGATTTGATATTGTAACAATGATTTCTCTCTGAAAACTTGTTTTAATATATCTTACAATTCAGGTCTACTAGGGACAAATTCTCTCTACTTTTGCTTTCTTCAAAAAGCATTTCTCCTTCACTTTCAAAGAGAATTTAATTTGGTCAGAATTCTAGTTTGATTTTTTTTTTTTTATTTCAGTGCTTTAAGTATTTTACTCCTCTTTCTTCTTGCTTGCATGGTTTCTGAAGGGAGGTCTGATCTATTTCTTATTCTTGTTCTTCTACAAGTAAGGTGCTATTTTCCTCTGGCTTCTTCCAAGGTTTCACTGTTTTGATTTTCTGCAGTTTGAATGTGATATGCTTACCTGTATTTTTAAATTTTTAAAACTTTTTAGCTCACTCAGTATTCTCTGAGTTTCTAGGACCTTGGGTTTGGTGTCTGTCATTAATTTTGGAAAATTCTCAGTCATTATTACTTAAATATTTCTTCTGTTCTTTTTTCTCTTTCTTCTCCTTCTGGCATTTCCATTATGTTACACCTTTTGTAACTGTTTTTTCTTTATTCTTTTTCTCACTGCATTTTGATTTGGGAAGTTTATATTGACATATCTTCAAGTCTATTGATTCTTTCCTTAGCCATATCCAGTCTACTGATGAACTCTTCAAAAGAATTCTTTATTTCTGTTACAATATTTTAAATTTTTACCATTTAAAAAATTTTTCATTTATTTATTTTACTTATTTACTTTTGGCTGCATTGGGTCTTCATTGCTGTGCACAGGCTTTCTCTAGTTGCGGCGAGCAGGGCTACTCTTCGTTGCAGTGCATGGGCTTCTCATTGCAGTGCCTTCTCTTGTTGCAGAGCATGGGCTCTAGGCGCGCGGGCTCAGTAGTTGTGGCTCACAGGCTTAGTTGCTCTGTGGTATGTGGGATCTTCCTGAACCTGGGCTCGAACCTGTGTCCCCTGCATTGTCAGGCGGATTCTTAACCACTGCACCACTAGGGAAGCCCTACATTTTTACCATTTTTGGATTCATTAAAAAAATTTATATCTCTGCCTACATTGGGTAATGTACCTGATCTTTTGTGTTTTCCAGTTTTTCCATTAGAGTCCTTAAAATATTAATCATAGTTATTTTAATGCTTACTTTATGTCTTCAGATAGTGTTTTCTCTTGCCTTATTCATGCCTTGTAATTTTTGGTTGAAAGCAGATATGATGTATTAAATAATTAGAGCAGAGGTAAAGGCCTTTATTGTGAAATTGCATGTTATTCTTGCTAGGAGTTGTACTATGTTTAGTGGTTGCTGTACCTGCAGTTGCCAGGGGATTTGAATTCTTCTAGTGTTTTTATTTTTGTCTCTCCTGTTGTCTTTGGACTTCTCTAAAAAGTCCTTCTTAAATAGAAATGGGAATTGGCTCACATGATTATGGAGGCTAACAATCCCGTGATTTGCTGTTGACAAGCTGTATACTCAAGAAAGTAGATGGTGTAGTCCCAGTCTGAAGGACAGGAAGCTTAAGACCCAAGAAAAGCTAATGCTTCACAAAGGCAGAAATAAAACCTATGTTCCAGCTCATGACTGTCAGGCAGGAGGGAATTCCCCCTTACTTGTGGGAGAATTGGCCTTTTTCTCTATCCAGACCTTCAACTGATTAAAAGGGGTCCACCCACATTATGGAGGGCAGCCTGCTTTACCCAGTCTACTGCTTCATATGTTAATCTCATCCAGAAACACTCCTACAGACACAATCAGAATAATGTTTGACTAAATATTATTCAATATTATTCAATATTTAGTCTAGTCAACTTGCCACATAAAATTATCCATCACAGCTATTGCCTGATATGTGTCACTCATTCTTTCCCTTTGATTATTGAGGGCCCATGGGTCAGATAACTTGTCTTTTAGTTCATAAGATAATGAATCAAAAGTTGCAACATTCATCTGAGATAGAGATCGTCAACTTTCACCAAAGGATTCTGGACCCTGAACATGATTGCAGTATTGGAATAACCTTTGGGAGTATTTCTTTTGAGCAGGAGTAGAATGCATAATGAGTGTAGGTAAAAGAGTGACCTAATGTTTGGTCACCAGAAGGATAGACTTCTGGCTACTTGGGAGAATTACATCACTCTGTTTCCTTGAGATTAGACATGATCATATCACTTGCTTTGACCAATAAAACGTGAACATGAGTGATCTGTTCCACTTACAGATGGAAGTAATTAAGTGAGATTGTGCTTCCACAATCATCATGGTAAGGGAAGTGAAATTGAAAGTTGAACAGCAGCAATTAAATAGCTGTGTTGCAAGTATTGAGATACAAAGGAAAGCTATCCAAGATTCGTGTTTATCCATTATTAATATTAGTAAAAATATATCTCATGTATTATTCCAAAAATGATTGACTCTCAAAGATAATAATTTTCTCCAGCGACTATTTACAGAGTTCAATATATTAGAGGCAATATTTAAGGACCAATTTTTATTTACACAGAACTGGAAAAAGTAATAGATTAAAATTCAAAAGTAAATAGTTAGAAGTTGTAACACAAACTCTTACCTAAATTTTGAAATGGACTTTAACTCAAATTAAATTTAGTTGAATCAGTAGATTGATAATAAATCATCCCAGTAACTCTCCCAAGTTGTTAGTCTTTCATGAATGGACTTTTATGTATTAATAATTTGTAACTTAAAATTTTTTCCTTGGAGAATTAATGTATATCTCAGTAATTAAATGTTCATTTCTCAAAATGAGCAATATCTAAATAACCATTGCTTTCTTCAGATATTATCAAAGATGATCAACTTTTAAAAAATTGTCCAATTTTCTAGTTTTGTGCCATCAATAATAAAAAATTTAAAGTAAATCTATGAATATGTGATATAAGTAATTTATATTTCATTGCAAACTGATCTTTATGATTACCATTCTTTAGGTCTGATAATTTTTAACAAGGAGTATGATTTTATATACATTAATTTTATTGTGTGTGTGTATGTGTGTGTGCATGCCTTTGTGTGTGTGCTGTAAAGCATTCTTCTTTAAATGCTCCAGAAACCAAGGCTTAAATTAATTTTTCATATTCGTTTGGCTTTCATATAGATGCTTTTTAAAAAAAGTTTTATATTATTTCTATAATAATGCCTCCCTTTCATATAAGAGAAGATACTTAGAAATGAAATTGATTTAGTGTTTGTAACATGCATTTCTGATTCATGAAGCTTTGAATGGGAAAGACTCAAACAACATTAGAGCAAAATAAAATGCCATCAATTTAGGAAATTAAAACGTTTTTTTCTTTATAAAAATTATTTACCTCAGAGCTACAAGCTGCATACTTTTCATAGGTTGGAAATATTCAAGTTTAAGTGAGGCCAGTGACAGAATGTGGATTAAGAACACTTGTACTTCTTCATCTGTACTCATGGCACCAAATATGGCCAAACTATGGTACATTTATTATTTCCTCCAATTAACTGCCTTTATAAAAAACAAGAGATGTAGTCTAGGTCCAGATCCAGAGAGCCTGGATTCTGGAACACATTCCAACATTAAAATTAAAATTAGATAGTTTTTTAATAGTTCCAAAATTGAAAATAGAACTACCATGTGATATAGCGATCCCAACTCTGTATATATATATATATATATATATCCATGAGAATCAAAATCAGGATCTTAAAGAGATATTAGTACTCTCAATGTTCATTGCAGCACTATTCACACAATAGCCAAGGTGTGGAAACAACTTAAATTTCCATTTGCTGATAAATGGATAAATAAAGTGTGGTATGTACATACAGTGGGATACTATCCAGACTTAAGAGAGAAGGAAATTCTGCAATATGCAGGAACATGGATGGATCTTGAGGATACCATGCTAAGTGAAATAAGCCAGACATAGATAAGTACTGTATGATTCCACTTATATGAGGTACCTTAAATAGTCAAATTTATAAAATCAAAGACTGGAATGGTAATTACCAGGGGCTGTGGGGGGAGGAAATGATGAGTTACTAATCCACAGGCATATAGTTTCAATTAAGTAAGATAAAAGTTCTAGAGATGTGTTATATAACATTGTACCTATAATCAACAATAAATTTTTTTAAGTGGATAGATTTCATGTTGAGTGTTCTTAATCACAATAAAATAAGACATCACAAGAAAATAAAATTAGAAACCAATATCTCTTATAGTGTAGATGAAAAAAATCTTCAATCAAATATTAGCAAATCAAATTTAATAGAACATTTTTTTAAAGATTTTTTTTTGATGTGGACCATGTTTTAAGTCTTTATTGAATTTGTTACTGTATTGCTTCTGTTTTGTTTTTGGTTTTTTGGCCACAAGGCATTTGGGATCTTAGCTCCCTGATCAGGGATCAAACCCGCACCTCCTGCATTGGAAGGCGAAGTCTTAACCACTGGACTGCCAGGGAAGTCCCAATAGCACATTAAAAGGATTACACCATAACTCTAGTGGATTTATGCCAGGAACGCAAGGATAGTTCAACATAAGCAAATAAATAAATTAATCTAATAATCTCATTACTTGAATGATCTCAATTGATTCAGAACTGGCATTTGACAAATCCAATACACTTTGATTAAAAACAACAACAACAACAGCTCTCAGAGAACTAGGAATAAAGGGAAAATTCCTCAACAAGATAAAAGGCATTTGTGAAAAACCCGTAGCTAACATCATACTCAGTGGTGAAAGACAGATGCTTTCCCCTCAGGATCAGGAACAAGAGAAGGAGGCCTGCTTTCACCCTACTATTTGACATTGTACTGGAATTCTAGACAAAGAAATTTAGACAGGGAAAAAGAAATAAAAGGCATTCAAATTAGAGAGGAAGAAGTAAACTCATTTCACAGATGACATGACCCCAAAACTGAATATCCTGAAGAATTCACAAGAAAGCCATTAGAGCTAATGCATGGATTAAGCAAAGTTGTAGGGTAGGAGATCAAGGCACAACAATCAGTTGTGTCTCTATACACCAGTAATGAACAATCAGAAAAAGAAATCAAGAAAAAAATTCCATTTACAATAGCGTTTTAAAGAATAACATACTGAGGATAAATTTAATTGTGGAGGTAAAAGAATGTACACTAAAAATTCCAAAACATTGCTGAAAGAAATTAAAGAAGACTGGAGTAATGAAAAGACCTTTTATGTTCAAGGATAGAAAGACTTAATATTATCAAGATGTCAGTTCTACTCAAAATGATCTACAGATGCAACAAAATCCTTTTAATTTCAATGGCCTTTTTTGCAGAAATGAAAAAAATTGATCCTCAAATTCAAATAAAACTGCATGAGGCTTCAAATAGCTAAAATAATCTTGAAAAAGATGACCAAATTTGGAGGACACATACTTCCTGATTTTAAAACTTACTACAAAGCTATGGCGATTAAAATACTGTAATACTGGCATGAAGATAAGACATATAAATCAATGGAATAGGATTGAGAGTTCAGAAGTAAATCTATACCTCCATAGCCAATTAATTTTTGACAAGGGTGCCAAGTTCATTCAATGGAGAAAGGATATTCTCTTCAAAAGATGGTGGTGGGACAAGTAGATTTCCACATGCAAAAGAATGATGTTGGGTTCCTAAATCATACCATATGAAAAAATTAACTCAAAATGATCAACAACCTAAATATAGAGTTAAAAACCACAAAATTGTTAGAAGAAAACATAGAAGTAAATCTTCATGACCATGGATTTGGCAATGGATTCTTAGATATGACACCAATCACAAACAACAGAATTTTTAAAATATAAATTGTGTTCATTGCAGCATTATTCACAATTGCCAAAAGGTGGAAACAACCCAAGTGTTCATCAACATATGAATGGATAAAACGTAGTATACGTTTTATAATTTTCATCCATGAAAAGGAATGAAGTTCTTATACATGCTATAACATGGTTGAGCCTTGAAAACATTATGCTAAATGAAACAAGCCAGACACACAAGAACAAATATTGCATGATTTTATTTATATGAAATATCTGAAATAGGCAAATTCAGAGACAGAAAGTACATTAGAGGTTACTAGTGGCTTGGGGAGGTCAGGTGTAGAGTTTTTGTTTAATAGTTACAGAATTTCTATTTGGGGTGATAAAAAAATTTTAGAACTAGAGACTGGTAATAGTTGTATAACATGGTGAATGTAATTAATGTCATTGAATTATATACTTAAAAATGGATAAAATGGTAAATTTTATTATATATATATATATTCCACAATTAAAAAGAATAATGTAATATACCTAAGCCATGGAATTGTACAATTTAATGTGTGAATTATGTAGTATGTGAATTATATCTAAATGAAGCTGTTAAAAAAAAGTCTGGACTTCGGCATAAAAAACAAATGATTCAACTCCATTTCATCACTTAACTCAAAGACTTTGGAAAATTTACCTAACCACTCTAAAGCTTCAGTGTCTTTCTCTGTATAATGGGGATAAATTGCACCAAATTTCCAGAGTTATTATGAGAAATAATTAGGTAATGATTGTAAAAAACAAAAAAAACCCGAAGAGAACAAAAAGACCCCCCAAAAAACCCACTGTGACTGGCACATAGTTAGAAATCAATAACCAGTAAGCCCTGACTGTGGTGGTAGTGGTGATGATGATGATGACGAAGATGGCTGGGGTTGGATAGGGTAGCAGAGGAGGCTAAGATAGAGGAAGACGCTGATGAGGATATGAACCAAGGTGCACATTTAGGGTGGTACACTTACAGTCAGAAGGTGAAGTTGGAATCCTAGTCTTCCAGATTCTAACCATGTAGCTGGTGTGTTTCTTAACTGTCTCATTTTCTTATGTGAAAACTGGCTAAGTTCAGATGAAATATTGCTTATCTGAAAACTGGGAAATAACAATAGGTACCATACAGGATTGTGTTTCCACAGTATTGTTGGTTAGCCTTTTATCAGTATTCTTTGTCAGTGATGATTAACATTTAATAAGGTTATACTATGTGTTCTACGATGCAGGTGCAAGTCATTTTTTGAGTTTTGCTGATGAAGAAATTAAAACAGAGAGAGCTTTAAAACCTTGTCCATGAACAGCCAGCTATAAATGGCAGAGCTGGGATTCAAACCCAAGCCGTGTGACTCCAAAGCCTTATCCCTCACCACAAAACATGGAAACACAACTCTTGATAATAGCCACACTGGATTACCCTCCTCTGCTGTTGCAAACTGAGCATTTTGCTTAAAATATGAAAATTGTGGTTGCATTAAGCAGCTAACATCAAACACAAGGGATTTTCATTTTTTATTTCTTTTTGCAGGGAGGTGGCGGAGAAATTGACTGCATACTTTTACTAGATCTTTGTTCTCATTAGGAAAATCATTTTAGCTCTGAAAACAAAATCTCCTAAAATAGTTTCCAAGGCAACTTGTAATAAACCAATACTACATATTTAGAGGATTATAGTAGAATGCTGTTAATCAGTATGACTTCTTTTGTGCATTTATTTCATTACTTATTGTTATTATATGGTATTCATTTTCATAGATGATTCTTCTCATCATTTAATAGCTGCATCTGCTCAACACCAGATTATATAAATAAAATGTAAAAACCAACATCTTTGTGTCTTGATTGCTCAGAATCTAGATTATAGTTAGGTTAACATATAGTTAGGTTAGATTATAGTATTTGACATAAAAAGAATTGAAAGGTAAAAGGAACTGCTTCTTCCTATTAATTTTCTCATTCGGAAAACTGCTGTCTGAAGCCCTCTTACTTTTTGCATGTCTTCTTTTGATACTAAGGGGCTTTTAAAAAGAGGTGAGGTACTTCTATACAAATTGCTGTTTGCTAAAGTTACTGTCACTTGAAGACTGAGTTTATTTTTGTTTCAGAGCTTTAGGTTAATATACCTCAAAAATCACTTTTCATTTATTCTTTTTTTTACGTTTTAAGTCTTTTATTTTAAGTTGCAGTGTTTTCAAATACTGTTAACTTAAAAGCAAAGATAGAAGATAATATGATTTGAAGATTTAAGTAGAAAGGATTTATAAAATAAGGCCAGATACAGAATAAATAAAACTCTAAAAAAAACAAATCCAAACAGAATCCTCAAAGGGTATACTAATCCTGTATTGGTTCTACATAGTGCTTGTTGGTAAATTATTTGTCCAGTAATATTATTTACCCCTTTTTAGAAAACAGTGATCTGCCCAAGATGCATTACCAAGTTATATGTAAAGGAATTGGGCCATGCCAATTTGCTTTTCAGTTTGTGAGAAACAGGGCAAATCAATTCTACATAAATTCCAGATGTATTGGCTATATACTGCCAATCTATTAATCTAAAATGTATTATTATATATTTTTGGACACCTACTATTTATGAAATTTCATCTGAATGCATAGGGATGTTGAAGAATCATTCCTACATTTGCTAGAGGCTTTATAACTAAATTGTAAATATTATTTTACAAGATCCTAGAGGCAGGGCCCTATTAAATTATCTTTTTATACTAAGGGTTTGGAACAAATCTGGGCATAAAGCAGAAGCTAACATATACTTATCAAATGACTAAACAGTTGACTTAGGTAATTCAGCTTTTTAGAAGAGGACAAATAAGCCCTGAAAGAAGAATGCCTCAGAATTCAGGAAGTACAGTGGGAACATATTATATACAATATGTGAGTTAAATACAATATTGGGAGTTTGTGTATGTCTCACACAATTCAATATTAAACTACTGTTAATTCATTTTTAAAAGAATTTCTAATATATTGTTCTTTCAATAATATTTAAGAGTTTTCCAGTGGAATAAATTTGAAGTTTTATTTTGATCTTTACTGTCAAGATTTTAGATGCCCTTATAACTTTGCTTATTAGAAAAAAGATGAAAAAACTAACACTTTTAGAGAACAAGAGCATTTAGAATTTTGAGAGCTCAGACCAATTGCAAAAACTTAATTACTATTTTGTTAAAGCTGCTCTGAGATTAAAACTCAGATTTATACTAAAACTCGTTAGGTTCACCTGTGATTTAAAAATTGGGTTTTTTTCAGACCAAGAATGTGAATATATGCCATACTTTTACATGAGGATGGGTAAAATTATTTGGTCTTTATATTAAGTTATACTAAAAATATATATTATTTTTCTGATTGAGACATAAAATGTATCTTTAATTATAAAAGTAATTGATGCTTATGGGTAGAAAACATGAAAAATAAACAAGGACAGAAAATGAAAATATCTTATAGTGATGTCACCCAAAGATACTTAATCATTTTTTTAATGTATTTCCTGTTAGGCTTTTTCCTCTTGTCTCTTGCTGGGTGCCTTCCGTCCTGTTTCTTTCTTTGTCTTTATTCTTTCCTTGTCTCTGTTTTTCTCTGCCTTTGTTTATGTTTGTCCCTCATTCCTTTCTCTGATTCCTATCTCTGTCTTTTTATTTTTTTATGTTATTTTCTCTGCTGGTCCCTTTCTCTTCTTTAATTAAAATGCCCACAGTATTTCATATTTGTCACTTTTAGTTTATTTTTACCTTATTACTATAACTGTTAAAGACTGATGTGGAAAATAGCAAGTCACCTATCCTCTGGAAATATTCTGGAATGTATCACATAAATGAAAAATTCTATCGCTGGAGCAGGGACCTCTAAGGGAAGGAACTGTTTTTAAGGTCTGTTTCATTTTTAACAGTCTATGGTAGATTGATGAAATCTCATGCTGTATTTCAGTCAGTTTTATTGAAGAAGAATTTTGAACTGGATAAAGTGAAAGCTGGTTACTGAAGTGATGATTTAAGTCATGGACGTAGTTGGAGATAAATGCAGGAATGTTTTAAGGAATATAGCAACACTAAGAGAACCAGGTGTGGAAGTAAAAGTAAGGATAAAGGAAAGAGTAAATCTATTAGTGAAAAGTTGATAGTAAATTCCTGAGGATGGTAGGAGAACGGTCACAGGAAGGCGGATAAGGATAAATTGTAAGGGATAAGGGGAAAATAAAAGGAAAATAAAACTGAGACAGGAGAAATGAGAAGATAAAGCAGATAAAATAGAGAATGGATAAGGATTGTTTGTTGAGTGAAAGAATGACAAAAATTTCCAAATCCACTTCTGTACCAAGGGACTGTTTTGTTTGTTTTTGTTTGTGTAAGTGTTTAAAGAATAAACTTAATCTTAGTTTCCAGGTTATTGTATAAATCAATATGGACATGATTTTTTTTTCTTTACTATATAACTTTGTATAAACATGTCAGGGTTCTAAAAACCATATGGGAAATTTACTATATATAAATCTTGAGGGCCAAGTCCAGTTCCATTGAAATAGAATCTCTAGGAGAATTCTATATGATTAACAAGAGGCCAGACTATTTTGTGTGATCACAAAACTTTAAAAACTTATTATAAAACTACTCAACCACTAAATTAGAACAATCATTTGACTACTGCAACATTTTTCTCTATGTATGCCCCTTCTAAGTTTATGATATCTATGGAAAAACACTATAAAATTTTTCTTGTTAAATATTGTTGGGGAGGAAGAAATTTTTCTCTACTTTTCTAGGTTCTTCTGGCTAGTCTAAGAATTAAATTTATGTGAGATAGATTAACAGGAGAATATCAAACAAAATTTATTAACTTGTGTAGGTGGGAGGGACTTGGGAAAACTGAGTAACTCAGTTTTCAAAGACCTCACCTTAAATATCATCTTCAGCTAAATTCAAAAGAGGATATTGCGGGTAGGGGTTTGGGAGTTCAGAGGGAGAAAGGCAATTCACATGGAGATGGAAAAGCAAAGGTTTGGTAAACAAATGTTTGCTGGGCCAGGCAGAGACACTGGGACACAGGATGGACTCTCATCTTTAGGCCAGGCCTGGAGTTTCCCCCACCACAACAAGCCCATATTCTTTGCAGATCTTTGTGGTAATAACTGTATTCTGGGAACAGTCCTTTTATCTAAATTCTTCAGGCAGCTTAGGGGGAGGTAAAAAGAAAGACTTCCCGAGTCTTCTTTTTCTTAATAATAATCAGCCTAAATTAATCCTCCTGCCAGAGAGATACATTCTGGGGTGGCAAATTTTGCTCCTCTAAAATATCTCCCAAAACTTTAAATTCAGACCTAATATAAGAGAAATTGAACTGGATAAAAGTCACTTGAAATAGATTTTGGGTAGTATTTCAAGTTGTTTTCATTTTCTGCATACTCTGAGACTGTGCTGTCCAGTAAGGTAGCCACTAGACACATGTGGCCATTAAGCACGTGAAATATGGCTAGACCAAACTGAGATGTCCTGTAAGTATTAGATCACGCTAAATTCTGAAGTTAGTACAGAAAAGGAAAAGAATGTGAAATATCTAGAGGTATTTTAAAAAAAGATATTATTTAGATACACAAAAGCATGCAGAATATAGTAATTTTATAAGAAAATTACTTAAAACAACTTTATGTGTTGATTACATTTGAAATGATAAATGTTGGATATATGGATTAAATGAAATATAGTATTAAACTTAATTTTACCTGTTTCGTTTTATTTTTTTAAATGAGGCCACTAGAAAATGTAGTATTAGATGTGTAGCTCATGCTTTTCTAGGTGACAGTGATGTAAGGCAGCAGTCAGCAAACTACAGCCTTTGGCCAGATCCAACCAATGACCCCTTTTGTACAACAATACACCCATATGTTTCCACATTAGCTCTAGCTGCTTTTAGGCTACAATGGCAGAGTTTAGTAGTTGCAACAGAGAGCATGTGATCTTCAAAACCTACAATATTTACTACCTGGATCTTTAAGAAAAAGTTTGCCAACCACTGTTCTAGAGTAAAAGGAATAATCAGGCAGATTTATTTAATGTTAATCTTTAGCTTTTTTCTTATCTGCACAAGAAGACTCTGTAGGTGAGAAGAGAAGCTAGCAAATGGAAAGGTATCCTATTTTAGTAAGGGAAATTGCCCATCATTTAAAAAATGTACACATTTCAGGGCCTGAAATTATAGCTATTTCATTTAAAGAAAAGAAAGCAATGATAATAATATCAACCAGAAAACTTCAATTATCTATACTTCATTAATTTCTGTTTCTAGGCTGAGATGAATATATTTATGCTCCCTTCCTGCTCTAACAACTCCTGTTACATCTTCTTGCTGCCAAACTTCGTTGCTGACCCTTTTAAGAAACATGGTTCATCAGCTCTTACTGGCTAAAGGGCAAGAAAATGCGTGAGCTGGTGATCTCATTGGTGGTTTGTAGTTGTTACATGGGGAGGAGAAGTTTAAGACAGAAAGTAAAACTGAGCTGAGCATTTTGAGAAAAAGAGGAAAGAGTAAGATGATGTGGAAAATAGCAATGTCTTTATTTTTAGGGATGGGCTCTTATTTCATTATTTGTTTTTTTCATTGTATATGACTAGTTTTACACTGACAGGGAACATTTCTCTCTAGACTTCTTTCAGCCACAAAAAAGAAAAAAAAAGAAAAGAAATCCAGTTTGTAAAACCTTTAAAAGGATAATGCTCAAGGAGCCTGATCTGCGTCTCATACACTTTGAGCCTGAAACCATGATCGATGAGACTTTGAGGGTCTTGAGAGAGGGGAATGAGTTTATTTTGCATGTGGTATGGATATTAGTTATTGAGACCAAAGAGCAGACTGTGTTGGATTGCTTTGTAAGGTGTTTGAAACAATTCCTCCCATGTCCTCTGCAATGTAATTTTCTGCTCCTCCCATCAAGACTTGGAGTTTATTTCTCTATTCCTTGGAATATTAAGCTGACTTCTGACTTTCTTTGACCAACAGAATGTGATTAGAGTGATGTTACTTGATTTTGGAGGCTAGACCTTAAGAGATCTTGCAGCTTCCACTTTTATTCCCTTGGAATGCTTCCTCCAGGTTACTCTGTGAGAAAGACAGTGTGTCTGTTATCTATTGTTGTGTAACAATATTACTGTAAACTTGGTGGCTTAAAACCACACATGTTTATTACAGTTTCTGTGGTTTAGGAGTCCAGGCACAGCTATGCTCAGTCCTTGATTAGGGTGTCACACAGCTGAAATAAAAGTATTGGCTGGGACTGCAGTCTCATCTGAGGTCTGACAGAGAAAAGATCCACTCCTATGCTCACACAGGTTGTTGGAGGAATTCAGTTCTTTGCTCCTAGAGGCATACTGTCATTCCTTGCCATATGGGGCTTCTCCGTAAGGCTGCTTACTTGCTACCTTAAAGCCAACCAGAGAGAAAGAAACTCAAAAGATAAGTACTGCATTCTTATGTCGTGTAATCTCATATGCATAATCACATACATGCCATCCCCTTTGCCATGTTCTGTGGATTTTGAAGCAAATCACAGTTCCAGCCCATACCCAAGGGAAGGGAATCCCATAAGGATGTGAACAGCAGGAGGTGGCAATCATGAGGCTGCTTCTATACTCTGTTCATCACAACCAGGCTACTTTACTGGAGGATGAAAATTATCAAAAATTGTGAATGGTCTGAGATTTTACCCTACTTGTAAGCCACCAAGTGTACTTGCCACAGTTTCATGGACACACACTTCAGTGTCATAGATGAAGGATATTAGATTCCATAAGATCCCACTCATGGAGTGTGGATGGGGGTGGATTGAAGAAAAGGGGAGGTCCCTCGTAACAGGAATCAGGTTTTATTACATTGTTAAACAAAGAGTCATTTTTACAACACATTTTGTACATACATTACAAATTTATGTAAAGAAGTAAATTAAGGCATTTTCCCCAGTGTATGGAAACAAACTATAATAACAAAAACTAAAATAGAAGACATAAAAAGAGAAGAAGCAAAACCTTTCATTATCAAAGGAAACATCTATCTTGTATTAAAAATTACTTTCAAAAATTGTCAATTTGGTAATAAATGCTTTGTGCAAATGTCCAAAGAAAATCAGAGGTAGGATTCAATTGAAAACTACCTTATTCTCCCCAAATTGACCTCTCAAAACTGTGTGTTGAGGCTAATTTTTCCTTTCTCTCTGTGTTGAAACTTGAGCAAATATGTAGCTTATCTCTTGACTTTCTGATAGTGTCTTAGTCTCCTTGGGCTACCGTAACAAAATACCATAGAATAGGAGGCTTACAAACAGAAATTAATTTTCTCACAGTTCTGGAGCCCAGAAGTCCAAGATCAAGGTTCCAGTTGATTTGGTTCTTCCTGTATTACAGATGGCCGTCTTCTCACAATGTCCTACCATGGCCTTTCCTCCTTGCATGTACACGGAGAGGGTGAGAAAGCTCTCTGCTGTCTCCCCTTATACAGACACTAATTCTATCAGGGTCCCAACTCTTATTACTTAACTTAACCTTAATTACTTCCTTAGAGGCTCCATCACCCCAGAGTCACACTGGGGGTTAGGTCATCAACACATGAACTTTGGGGAGACATTCAGTTCATAACAGCTAGTAAACCAAAAGTTTTGTTTTCTCTTTAGTCTCAAACAATATCAGTTCAGTAAGTTTTATGTCTATTCCAGTATAAAATTTAAAAATTATGAACCTCTTTTAAAGTTGTGGCAGCTTCTCTCTGGCTGCAGTGCTCTCCTTGTCTTTCTTCTAGCTCACTGGCTAGAGTGAGGGGAGCATAGAGGGAGGAGAAACAAGGGGCAGGAGTGGTCCAGCCAGTCCCTCAGTCAAGGGTCAGTAAACTCTCTTCTGTTCAGCTTTGCCAGACATATGGTCTCTAGCGCAGCCACTCAACTCTGCCAAAGTAGTATAAAAACAATCACAGGCAATGAGTAAATAAAAGCATGGCTGTGTTCCAGTAAACTTTTTATTTACAAAAATAGGCAAAGGTACACAATTTGCCATTCTCTTTCCTAGAGCCTAAATTAAACCAAAAAGAGAATCCCATTTTTATTACCCTGTTGCTTGGTTAGGTGTAGTGACACTTGAGAAGCTACATACCTTGGGGGATGGGATAGGTGCCTTTATTCTAAGCGTGCCTGTCTCACTAAGCATATCCTATTTCAGCATTTGCTGCATGTTAGAAATCTCTGAGAAACTTTTAAAAAATCTGATGCACACACCACACTAAAATGAGTTGAATCAGAAAGCTGGGTGGTGATTTGGTGCCCAGTACTAGTCCAACAAGCAGTCAGGATTAGAAACCACTGCTTTAGTTGCAGTTTATTGAAGACTCAGGCACACATAGATAGCATCTTGACCCTATAAAAATTAATAGGAATACCTAGGTTTCCATATAGTATTCTTCTAGGTTTTACATAATCTGATTTGGCTTCTATTTTGGTTCCATTTCTTGAATCTGTTGAGGTCACATGATTGGCAATGTATTTTTTGAATATTTATCTCAGTTTTGACCTGAAAACATTTCTTATGCAACACATGGAGTATTTCTTTTAGGTTCACACTCTGCTGAGGCAAGTAGGAAGCTCTTTGCACTCATGCCTTGCTGCAGCCCATACTTGATAGGGGAACAGGCCAAAATGTTCTGAAATCCCTTACCCTTAGCTCCTGTGTGTGTGTGTGTGTGTGTGTGTGTGTGCACGCACACGTGCGTGTTGAGGGTTGTTCTGTGATGACTGGAGAGCAGGATCTGAAATTGATCTCCAGTGGCCTCGGCCTGCAGCGGCTTGAAGCAGGGTTTCGGTTCCTGGCCAGTGATTGAGGTAGGGTCGCGGCGGTGAGAGCACCGAATCCTAGCCACTAGACCAGTGGTCAGTGACAAGGCCCTGGCCCTATGGCTTTGTAGAAATATGTGGTCTCTTATCTTCTATCTGGGCAGGGCCCAGCCTCCTCTCTCAGTTGTCCTGTTATTCCCATCTTGGAGTGTCGGTCCACAAGGAACAAACTCAAACTGTATGCCCTGGGGGCCCATCTGTCTCCTGTCTCAAAATGACTTTCTGTTCCGTATCTATTTCCCCTGCTTACCCACTCTGATGACAGCATTCCTTGGACACCAGAGAGAAATAGAACAGGGGGTCAGTTTCCTGACTTCCCAGTACGCTGCCATGGTCTGCTACTGTAGATCCTGCCCTAGATATTTATCAGTCATTTCTCAATGTTTCTGTATTATTCTGTTGTTATTATTTTTAGGTGAAGATATTTGTAGACCCAGCTGTAGCCTCATGGGAGGGACTTAGCAAAATTGAATTTCAAGTCTCTCCATTGGCAGAGGGTGAAGAAAAATGGACAGCTTAATGACAACTAGGTTGGTTTAGACAATTTAACTCCTAGGTGCCTTGAGTTATTGGTTCTGGAGTATTTCATGTCATGCCACAATATTTACAGTTACAGCATTCATGGAAGCACTGACAACACCTGATTGTTCACTTTTGAAACCAGGGGATTGCTGAAGAACATATTAAGGTCATTTTGAAACTTGTCCTTAGTTATATAGTGGTATATTCTATTTTTTCATGACACTAAGGTATTCTTTCTAATCAAGGAGATAACACATTCAGGACATCAAAGAGCTTCCAGGACTAAGCCTATCTAAATAAAGGCAAACTCAGAGTGAGGAGGCTGGTGCTGCCTTTGATCAATTTCATTGTTTCCTTGCTACCACTTGGTTGAATCCCATGACTCTTATGCAGTCTGGGAAATTAATACTTTTTACTTCAGCATTCTGTAACTCACACTTTATTATAATTCCCAATACTGTCTCTCTGGTCTCAACTTTATATTTTGCCTTGGACCCTGAATATAAATGTTACCTAATGCAAGTTCTGGTACCCGAGACACAGTAAGGCCAAACAAACTCAAACGATGGAGTTTGGAGCAGAGATAGGTTTATTGCAGGGCCAAGCAAGGAGAGCAGGTGACTTGTGCTCCAGAAAACCCCAAGCTTCCCAAAGGGTTTCAGCAAAGCATTTTTAAAGGGAAGGTAAGGGAGGGGTACCCCAGGGTATATGATCAGCTTGTGCACAATTCTGATTGGTTGACCGTGATCAGTCCTTAGGCTATGAAGGTCTGGGGGCTCGTGCTCTTGACCATCAAGTAGTTAATTTCTTCCATTTGGTGGTGGTTTTAGCATCTGAAAAACTCAGGATATATGCCTCAGCTACTATTACCTAGGTATTGCTGAGAAGAGCTAAAGCAGAGGATATGGGGGAGGGGTCTGTCTTAGGAAAGGCCCCGTAGAATCCTGCTTGATTACACAAATAATTCAGAAAATGTTTGAGTTATGTGACACAACTGAGTTTTAGGATAGACTATGGTTACTTGAATTTATGGAGGGTTATAGAATATAATCAATTTCTTTTCAGTAGATTGTCATCTCATCTCACCTTGAATTGAGAATGGATAAATTTAAGATTGTTTTTTCCCATATGATTTAAAATGTGTGCTCCTTTTTATTTTGCATGTTTGTGCTTTTTGTCTTTTTCTCTTGATTAGGTGAGCTAATGGTTTGTTTATTTTATGATTTGCTTTTGTAAACAGCCAACACTTGGTTTTAAGGATTATTTTTTCTGTATTCTAAGTTATTAATATTTGAATTTTTAATTTCTTTCATCAAATATTTTTGTTGTTTTCCTTATAATTTCTTGAATTGAGTGTTTAATTAATTGATGTTCATCTTTCCTTTTTATAAATGTAAATATTTAGGACTGAGAATTTTCCTCTGCACTACTCTAGTTGTATCTCAGTACATTTCAGTAATGTTATCTGTAACTTCTGTTTTCATTGTTTCTTTGAACTTACATAGGAATAACATTTAAAAAAGGTTACCTTATGTTAGACAACATCTGAAGTTCTAATGAATCTTAAACAGTACAGACACCATTTTGATTACAACATAATAAAATAGAATACATCAAGAAGAAATGAAAGCACAGGCAAAGGCACATATGCAGAATCAATCTCTCTCTCTCACATATGTGTACACAGACACACACACACACAGACACACACACACACAGACACACACACACACACACACCTATGTTGCTTCCAAATAAGGACTTAAAAGTAATACATAAATAAAATATTGCAAATATTTCTTATGGAAATTTGAAAAAACTTGAATTTAATTGGAAAAAAACTTTTAAATTCCTTGAAAAGCCAAAAATATGTATATTTAGCATAAAAGAAAAAGAGAAAAATGAAAGATTCTTTTACACTTTCTATGTGACTTGTTCCCAGGGTTTTGTAAATGTTGAAAAATATTGTAGTAGGACGTATAAAATCACCAATGCCTCTTACTTGTTAACAAGGAAAGGAGATAGTAGGAATCAAAGAAATGTAATACATTTTAATAACTAATATTTTAGTTTTTAAAAATGAAAGAAAATTCTATTCAAAAGAAAGGCTAACCAAACAAAGATATCATCTACAGGCAACTATTCTGGGATAGTGATAAATTCATCTGAATAATATTTTTGGAAGTTGAACAAAACATTCTACCATTAGGGAAAGAAAATAAATAGTAAATAACTAGATTTAAGAAACCCACTCAGAAAAACATTTAGAAGTAATATAGAAGGGTGTAATTTTTTCTCAGTGGGCTAGATAGAGATATTAATTAAAAGTAATACAAAATATTAGAGGAGACCGGAACTAGAAAACCAGTGGGAATGAGAAATAAATGTTTCAAGAATTCCTGACAGTATTGAGATATGAGTTAATGATTTTTACAGAGTATCTTAAACATCATTATGCAACAACCTCCAGGCCAATTCAAGCTGATCCATTACACAAAGAAAAGCAATATGAGGTACCCTTAGGTGCCTGTTTACCAAAAGACATTGAAAAAGAAATATAATGAAGATAATCTCAGACATTATAAAGTAAAAATAAATGCCATAAAAATGAGAATAGTAGGAATGTGAATTATGAGAAGAAAATATATTTCTACTTATGAAACTATGATTTAGCTTGGAATTGAAGTAAATTTTATTTCTATAAATGAAGGACTATTACATTAATTCTTTTAATATCTAGTAGAATACTAGATAACAAAGTGCTTAAAATTTCTATTATTTTATCCTTATACCACAAAAATTAAGAGCCCTTCAATAAGCCACTTTATCTGGACTAGAACATTTATTTCTGGATAAACTCAGATTTCAAAATTTCAAAATGCTTTATTTTATAACATCTTGGAGAGGTTAAAATTTTATATATATATAATATATATTTATATATTTCTATCTACACATATAGTTTTTTCTATCCATATATTTTTATATTATCTATCTATCTATCTACATCACCATCTATCTACCCATCTCCATGCCTCTGTATCTGTATCTATCCCCTCTATGAGACTAAATAGAATACGTACATTATTTAAATGAAATCTGCAATGTACAGAAACATCTATTTAAAAATTTTAATCATAATGTCAGTAAATTAAAAGTGCATTTTTATTTCTTATAGTTCAATAACAGGCAAAATTATTTTTAAAAGATAAAACTTTTAGTGGATAATTAATATTTTTCAGCATAATGTGTTTTTCTTTTGTGGATTTAAAAAATAATTTTGAACATCTCTGAAGCTATAATTTTATTTAAACTCTTAATAATTTCTTCTGACTTCAAAAAGAAAAAAAACTTCTATAGTAAATTTAAAAATCCCTTGGTCCAAATCCATAGCAGTTGAAGGATAATGAAACCTGAAACAATTGCATGCATAATGCTTTAAGATGTTAACCAAAAATTTCAAAAATGGGTACCTGATTGAAATAAACAGGCATTTGTTTGCTGTTTGTTAGGCCTGTTTGGGAGAGACAGATTCAAGAAGCACTTGATTTATGTGCTGCCTGACTACAAAATGGGGGAGGTTTATAAAGGCAAAAAACTGTCCAGTTACATAAGTTGTTTGTCAATAATTAGAACTGGAGCTGGTAAGAAGTATGGGGGCTTGCTAAGCAAGGATTGGTTGGGGTCTGAAATTATTACATAGTTTCAAAGGGAGGAACTGTCAAAGTACAAGTTTGCAGCTGGTAGCTGCTAGCAGGTAGTGTTTTGAAAATGGTTAGTGGTGTCCTAGAGTTTGATACAGTTCAGAGAAAACTCAAGTTCTCAGTGATATAGGAATGTGTCTAAAACCACATCCACAATGGCCACCCAGCTCCCTTTTGGATACCTGAACCATAGTTACTCCAATTTGATTTTTAAATGATCTTAAGTATGTCACTGAAGAAATGCCTTGATGGCTTCTTATTTCTCTTCCAAGTTTAGTGCTGGTGTTTAGCAGTTGATCATCCCTTTGGCCTTCTGCATGATGATTTAAAGACCAAGCTACCCCTTTGAATTTAGAGTCTTCTGTTAGACCCTTCACATCTGGTTACAAAAGAGAGAATGTGTAGATGATGCAAGTACTTTTCATGTTAAGTGCGTTACATCCCTTCTTCACTTTTGTTTGTCAGAACTTAATCATATGGTTATACCTAATTCCAAGGTAGTGTGTGTGTTTATGTGTGTGTGTGTGTGTGTGTGTGTGTGTAGGTGTACTGTGGCTGGGAGGTGTTAACTGTGTGTTCAGGAGGAAAGCAAAACAAGTGTTAAATACAGTGAACTATATTCTGTAGAGGGAGCTTTTAACATTAAAACACAAATCAATGATTTTCTCATTAAAAAATTTCAGTAGAGCTAGAAAATGTACTAGAAAAAACATACAGTGTACAAAAGCCTCAAAATGGAAATAATTTAATAAGAAAGGTTTTAGATCTATATGAAAAATTAAGGGATAGTTAGGAAGAACTGATTAATTACAGTCACAGTGTGATCTTGAGATGACTCACTATCAGAAAGGCACTATCTCTCCCTATTTTAATCTATAATTTTAACATATTTCCAATAATATATCAGTGTGAATTTTTAGTTAGCAAAACTTATTCTAAATTCACATTAAAATAGATAGACAAATATTCCCAGGAAATTGTGTAAAAATAAAAAGTAGTGAGGAGATACTATCTCTACTAAGTATTAAAACTAATTTAAACTTTGCTTAATAAAAATAGATTTATCCAGTAATTCCATTCTTGGAAATTTGTCATATAGATTAATACAACATATAAAACTTTTAGAGCCAGTATTTTAATGGAACTGATTCATCAAATTATATGCCTAGTCTTTTAGAATAGATTACTACTGTAACCAACTATTATGAATGTGCTGTGATAAGCACTTGCTGATATCACATACTATTTATATTTATTTCAACAATGTTTATCATACCAAAAAGTCAGAAAAAAACAAAATATCAAACAATACCAGAATTTTAAAAATTGATATAGTAAACAGCCATGATAAAGAAATAGGTAGCATGGTATAATCTCTAAGACAAGTTTTTTCTCCAGACTCAAAGAAATATGTACATTATGCTGCTAGTTTTTTTAAAGTCCTTTTATTTTGACATAATTGTAGATTCAAAGGAAGTTGTAAAGATAGGACAGAAAGACCCCTTGTATCCTTTACCCAGTTCCCCCAATGGTTATATCTCACATAATTAGAGTACAATAATGTCAAAACCAGGAATTTAGCATTGGTACAGTGACGTTGGTGCGTGTAGTTCTTGTCCTTTTATCACATGGGTAGATTTATATAACAACCACTGCAGTAGAGGTACAGACTGTTCCATCACTCCAAAGTTCTCCCTCATGCTATACATTTTTAGTCATTTCCACCCTCCACCCTCCAAACCTGGAAACCACTAACCTGTATTCCCTGCTAACCCCTGGGAAACATTCCTGTTTTCCAACTCTTTAATATTGGCATTTCAAGACTGTTATATAAATGAAATCATAATGTATGTGACTTTTGAAATTGGATTTTTTTCACTCAGCATAATATCCTTGAGATCCATCTAAGGTGTTGTGCGTATCAGTAGCTTATCCCTTAATATTGCTGAGTATATGGTATGGGGGTACTGCAGTGTGTTTAACCATTCACCAATCAAGAGGTGTTTTGGTTGTTTCCAATTTTTGGCCACAATTTTTTAAAAAAGCCACTATGAACAATCATGGGCAGGTTTTTGTGAGGGCATAAATTTTCATTTCTTTGGCATAAATGCTCTAAATAACAGTTGCTGGGTTGTATGGTAAATATATGTTTAGGCTTTTTGTTTTGTTTTGTTTTAGAAACTGCTGAACTAGTTTTCCAGGATGGTTGTACCATTTTACATTTTCTCCACCAATGTATGAGAGATCAGATTCTCTGCATCCTTGTCATCATTTGGTTATATTATTTTTATATTTAATATTATTTAACTAAATCATTTAAATATTTTTATATAGGTTGCTATTCTTAAAATGTAAAAATTATCACTTTTTATTTTAGCTATTCTAGTAAGTGTGTAGTGATATCATTTTGATCTTAATGAGTAGTGATATTGCACATCTTTTCATGTGCTTGTTTGCCATCCACATATCCTCTGTGAAATGTCACTCCATATCTTTTGCCCCTTTTGGAATTAGATTTTTTTACAGTTGATTTTAATAATTATTTATATATTCTCGTATGAGTCATTTGTCAGATATATGTTTTTTTGTAGATACTATTAAGTTGAAGAAATTTTCTTGTATTTTTAATTTCTGAAAGTTTTTATTATGAATGGGTTTTGAATCATGTAAAAAGGTTTTCCCTCATCAACTGATATGATCATGTGATTTTTCTATTATAGCTTGTTAGTATGATAGTTACATTGACTGATTTTTTTTTTTTTTTCTTGCGGTACGCGGGCCTCTCACCGCCGCGGCCTCTCCCTTCGCGGAGCACAGGCTCCCGACGTGCAGGCCCAGCGGCAACGGCCCACGGGCCCAGCTGCACTGTGGCATGCGGGATCCTCCCGGACCGGGGCACAAATCCGTGTCCCCTGCATCGGCAGGTGGACTCCCAACCACTGTGCCACCAGGGAAGCCCTGATTGATTTTTGATTATTAAACCAGCCTTGAATTCCTGGAATACTCTGTTCATAGTATATAATTCTCTTTCTATATATTGCTGAATTCTACTTGGTAAAAGTAAAGAATTTTTGCGTCTATATTCATGAGGAATATTAGTCTAGTTTTCTTTTTTGTACTGTCTTTGTCTGGTTTTAGTATCTGTGTAATGCTACATAGGTTGAATTGGGAAGTGTTTCCTCCTTTTCTATTTTCTGGATGAAATTGTGTAGAATTAATATTAATTCTTCTTTAAATATTTGGTAGAATTCTTCAGTTAAACCATCTGGGCTAGGGATTTCTTTATTGAGAGATTTAAAAGAATAATTTAAATATACTTAATAGTTATAGGGCTATTAAAATTTTCTGTTTCATATTGGTTGTGTTGTGGTCATTTATATTTTTTGAAGAATTGGCCTAATTCATCTAATTTGTCAAGGTTGTACATGTATTATTATTGATAGTATTCCCTTATTGTCCTTTTGTTGTCTGCAAAGTCTGAGGTGATATCCCTTGTTTTATTCCTTATTTTAGTAATGTGTGTCTTATTTCTATTTTGTCAGTTTTTATAAAGGTTTATCAATTTCACTAATCTTTTCAAAGACCCAGGTCTATTTTTTATTGATTTCCTGTATTGTTTCTCTGTTTCATACTTTGTTGATATCTGCTTTTATTATTTCCTTTATTTTACTTGCTTTGGGTTAATCTTCCTGTTCCTTTTTTTAGTTTCTCAAGGTGAGAGTTTATATTAGCTGACTCAGGACTTTCCCTTTTTCTAAGGCAAGCATTTAGTGCTACAAATTTCCCTCCAACACTGCTTTAGCTGCTTCTCATAAATTTTGATATATTTTATTTTCTTTTTCATTTAATTCAAGGCATTGTTTTATTTCCCTTGAGAGTTATTCTTTAACCTATGGATTATTAAGAAATTCACTGTTTAGTTTTCATGTATTTGGAGATTTTTCTGTTTTCTTTCTGTTATTCATTTCTTGTTTGATTCCACTGTGGTCAGAGAGCATATCATTTTAAATTTGTTTGTTTCGTTTCATAGCGCAGAATATAGTCTATCTTGGTATATATTCCATGCTGGGAAAAAAATGTCTATTCTATTGTTTTGGAGTGGACTGTTCTGCGAAGGTTGATTAGATCCTGTTGGTTGACAGTGTTGTTGAGTTTTTCTAAATCTTTGTTGATGTTCTGTCAATAGACAAATATGCTCTATCAATTGTTGATAAAAGGATATTGAAGTGAAGTCTCCATTTATAATTGTGCATTTGCCTATTTCTCCTTTCAGATCTATCAGTTTTGCTTTACATATTTTGCAGCTCTGTTGTTTGGTACATACACATTTAGGATTTCCATATCTTCTTAGTAGATTGGCCCTTTTAGCATTTCAATATGTCACCCTCTGTCATTAATAATTCTCTTTGCTCTGAAGCCTACTTAACTAATATAGCCATTCCTGATTTCTTTCACTTGATGTGGTGCATGCTGTAACTTTTTCCATCCTTTTATTTTCAACCTAAGTATTTTTGTTGAAATCATTTTGTTTGAAATCATTTTGTTTGAAATCATTGTGTTTGAAGTAAGTTTATTTTAGCTAGCATATGATTGGTCAATTTGTTTTGTCCAGTTGGCCAAACTATCTTCTAATTGGTGTATTTAGACCATTGATATATATATATATTTTTGTGTGTGTGTGGTACACAGGCCTCTCACTATTGTGGCCCTCTCCCGTTGCAGAGCACAGGCTCCGGACGCGAAGGCTCAGCGGCCATGGCTCACAGGCCCAGCCGCTCCATGGCATGTGGGATCTTCCTGGACCGGGGCACGAACCCGTGTCCCCTGCATTGGCAGGCGGACTCTCAACCACTGCGCCACCAGGGAAGCCCTCTCATATGTTTTTATAAGGAGTTTAAATTGGCTAAAACTTTTTAAGATGAAAAGATTTAGATCCATAATTTCACTTATAAAAATTGATCCTCAAGCAATATTTGCATGGGTATGTTTTATCCAATATATATTTGTAACAATAAATTTTGTAAGAACAAAAAATTTGCAGTAGAAATGGATGGAAGAAAATGTTTCATGCATGTAAAAATACTATTTTGTTGTAAAATATAAAATAATAATAATAAACAATACCAACAACTAAAAAACAGCTGAACATATTTAACATTGTGCTAAGAGCTTTACATGTATTGGCTCACTGAATTTTTATTAGACTCCTATGAGTCAGAAAATACTATCAGCATTTTATATACTAGGAAATTGGGCTTTTGAGAGATTTACGTAATTTTTCTAGGTGACACAGCCAGTATGTGGTAGAATTTGAATGCAGTGTTTATAATTACAAAATCCATGCTATTGGCTACGATAATAGAATTTTAGATAGATTTAGGTATATAGATATTATTTTTTATTTTTCGGGGTGGGAACTTCCTGTCTTGTTTAAATCACTTCTATTGGGTGGTAATTCCCTGGTGGTCCAGTGGTTAGGACTTGGCACTTTCACTGCTGGGACCCGGGTTCAAAACCTAGCCAGGGAACTAAGATCCTGCAAGCCGTGTGGCCAAAAAAAAAAACAAAAATCACTGCTATTGGAGGATTTCTGTCACTTGTAACCAAATCCCATTCTAGCCCACCACTGTGTTGCTATCACAAGCAATATTGTGGTGACCCTGAGTGGGATTTTTCTCAGATTTATATCCAGAAATGGAATCACAGATCATTGAATGTGCACCTACCCATTTTCTCTCCTTTTTTTACATCTTTATTGGAGTATAATTGCTTTACAACATTGTGTTAGTTTCTGCTGTATAACAGAGTGAATCAGCTATATGTATACATATATCCCCATAATGCCTCCCTCTTGCATCTCCCTCCCACCCTCCTTATCCCACCCCTCTGAATGGTCACAAAGCACCGAGCTGATCTCCCTGTGCTATACAGCTGCTTCCCACTAGCTATCTGTTTTACATTTCGTAGTGTATATATGTCAATGCTACTCTCTCACTTCGTCCCAGCTTACCCTTCTCCCTCCCCGTGTGCTCAAGTCCATCTTCTACGTCTGTGTCTTTATTCCTGTCCTGCCCCTAGGTTCTTCAGAACTTTTTCTTTTTGGATTCCATATATATGTGTTAGCATACAGTATTTGTCTTTCTCTTTCTGACTTACTTCACTCTGTATGACACACTCAAGGTCTATCCATCTCACTACAAATAACTCAATTTCGTTTCTTTTTATGGCTGAGTAATATTCCATTGTATATATGTGTCACATCTTCTTTATCCATTCATCTCTCAACTTAGGTTGCTTCCATGTCCTGGCTATTGTCAACAGAGCTGCAATGAACATTGTGGTACATGACTCTTTGAATTATGGTTTTCTCAGGGTATATGCCCAGTAGTGGGATTGCTGGGTCATATGGTAATTCTATTTGTAGTTTTTTAAGGAACCTCCATACTGTTCTCCATAGTGGCTGTACCAATTCACATTCCCACCAATAGTGCAAGACAGTTTCCTTTTTTCCACACGCTCTCCAGCATTTATTGTTTCTAGATTTTTTGATGATGGCCATTCTGACTGGTGTGAGATGATATCTCATTGTAGTATTGATTTGCATTTCTCTAATGATTAATGATGTTGAACATTCTTTCATGTGTTTGTTGGCAGTCTGTATATCTTCTTTGGAGAAAGGTCTGTTTAGGTCTTCTGCCTATTTTTGGATTGTGTTTTTTGTTTTTTTGTTATTGAGCTGCATGTGCTGCTTATAAATTTTGGAGATTAATCCTTGTCAGTTGCTTCATTTGCAAATATTTTCTCCCACTCTGAGGATTGTCTTTTGGTCTTGCTTATGGTTTCCTTTGCTGTGCAAAAGCTTTGAAGTTTCATTAGGTCCCATTTCTTTATTTTTGTTTTTATTTCCATTTCTCTAAGAGGTGGGTCAAAAAGGATCTTGCTGTGATTCATGTCATAGAGTGTTCTGCCTGTGTTTTCCTCTAAGAGTTTGATAGTTTCTGGCCTTATGTTTAGGTCTTTAATCCATTTTGAGCTTATTTTTGTGTATGGTGTTAGGGAGTGATCTAATCTCATACTTTTACATGTATCTGTCCAGTTTTCCCAGCACCACTTATTGAAGAGGCTGTCCTTTCTCCACTGTACATTCCTGCCTCCTTTTTCAAAGATAAGATGACCATATGTGCGTGGGTTTATCTCTGGGCTTTCTATCCTGTTCCACTGATCTATATTTTTGTTTTTGTGCCAGTACCATACTGTCTTGATTACTGTAGCTTTGTAGTATAATCTGAAGTCAGGGAGCCTGATTCCTCCAGCTCCGTTTTTCGTTCTCAAGGTTGCTTTGGCTATTTGGGGTCTTTTTTTTTTTTTTTTTTTTTGCGGTATGCAGGCCTCTCACTGTTGTGGCCTCTCCCATTGCGGAACAGAGGCTCCGGATGCGCAGGCTCAGTGGCCATGGCTCACAGGCCCAGCCGCTCCGCAGCATGTGAGATCTTCCCGGACCAGGACACAAACCCGTGTCCCCTGCATTGGCAGGCAGACTCTCAACCACTGCGCCACCAGGGAAGCCCATTTTCGGGGTCTTTTGTGTTTCCATACAAATTGTGAAGTTTTTTGTTCTGGTTCTGTGGAAAATGCCAGTGGTAGTTTGATAGGGATTGCACTGAATCTGTAGATTACTTTGGGTAGTAGAGTCATTTTCACAATGTTGATTCTTCCAATCCAAGAACATGGTATATCTCTCCATCTATTTGTATCATCTTTAATTTCTTTCATCAGTGTCTTATAATTTTCTGCATACAGGTCTTTTGTCTCCTTAGGTAGGTTATTCCTAGATATTTTATTCTTTTTGTTGCAGTGGTAAATGGCAGTGTTTTCTTGATTTCACTTTCAGATTTTTCATCATTAGTGTATAGGAATGCCAGAGATTTCTGTGCATTAATTTTGTATCCTGCTACTTTACCAAATTCATTGTTTAACTGTAATAGTTTTCTGGTAGCATCTTTAGGATTCTCTATGTATAGTATCATGTCATCTGCAAAGTGACTGCTTTACTTCTTCTTTTCCAACTTGGATTCCTTTTATTTCCTTTTCTTCTCTGATTGCTGTGGCTAAAACTTCCAATATATGTTGAATAAGAGTGATGAGAGTGGGCAGCCTTGTCTTGTTCCTGATCTTAGTGGAAATGGTTTCAGTTTTCATTGAGGACAATGTTGGCTGTGGGTTTGTCATATATGGCCTTTATTATGTTGAGGAACGTTCCCTCTATGCCTACTTTCTGGAGGGTTTTTATCATAAATGGGTGTTGAATTTTGTCGAAAGCTTTCTCTGCATCTATTGAGATGACCATATGGTTTTTCTCCTTCAATTTTTTAGTATGGTGTATCACATTGATTGATTTGCGTATATTGAAGAATCCTTGCATTCCTGGAATAAACCCCACTTGATTATGGTGTATGATCCTTTTCAATGTGCTGTTGGATTCGGTTTGCTAGTATTTTGTTGAGGATTTTTGCATCTATGTTCATCAGTGATATTGGCCTGTAGTTTTCTTTCTTAGTGACATCCTTGTCTGGTTTTGGTATCAAGGTGATGGTGGCCTCGTAGAATGAGTTTGGGAGTGTTCCTCCCTCTGCTATATTTTGGAAGAGTTTGAGAAGGATAGGTGTTAGCTCTTCTCTAAATGTTTGATAGAATTCGCCTGTGAAGCCATCTGGTCCTGGGCTTTTGTTTGTTGGAAGATTTTTAATCACAGTCTCAATTTCAGTGTTTGTGATTGGTCTGTTCATATTTTTTATTTCTTCCTGATTCAGTCTTGGCAGGTTGTGCATTTATAAGAATTTGTCCATTTCTTCCAGGTTGTCCATTTTATTGGCATAGAGTTGCTTTTTGTAATCTCTCATGATCTTTTGTATTTCTGCAGTGTCAGTTGTTAGTTCTCCTTTTTCATTTCTAATTCTATTGATTTTAGTCTTCTCCCTTTTTTTCTTGATGAGTCTGGCTAATGGTTTATCAATTTTGTTTATCTTCTCAAAGAACCAGCTTTTAGTTTTATTTATCTTTGCTATTGTTTCCTTCATTTCTTTTTCATTTATTTCTGATCTGATTTTTATGATTTCTTTCCTTCTGCTAACTTTGGGGTTTTTTGTTCTTCTTTCCTCTAATTGCTTTAGGTGCAAGGTTAGGTTGTTTATTCGAGATGTTTCCTGTTTCTTAAGGTAGGATTGTATTGCTATAAACTTCCCTCTTTGAACTGCTTTTGCGGCATCCCATAGGTTTTAGGTCGTCATGTCTCCATTGTCATTTGTTTCTAGGTATTTTTTTATTTCCTCTTTGATTTCTTCAGTGATCACTTCGTTATTAAGTAGTGTATTGTTTAGCCTCCATGTGTTTGTATTTTTTACAGATCATTTCCTGTAATTCATATCTAGTCTCATAGCCTTGTGGCCGGGAAAGATACTTGATATAATTTCAATTTTCTTAAATTTACCAAGGCTTGATTTGTGACCCAAGATATGATCTGTCCTGGATAATGTACCATGAGCACTTGAGAAAAATGTGTAATCTGCTGTTTTTGGATGGAATGTTCTATAAATATCAATTAAGTCCATCTTGTTTAATGTATCATTGAAAGCTTGTGTTTCCTTATTAATTTTCCTTTTGGATGATCTGTCCATTGGTGAAAGTGGGGTGTTAAAGTCCCCTACTATGAATGTGTTACTGTCGATTTCCCCTTTTATGTCTGTTAGTATTTGCCTTAGGTATTGAGGTGCTCCTACGTTGGGTGTATAAATATTTACAATTGTTATATCTTCTTCTTGGATTGATCCCTTGATCATTATGTGGTGTCCTTCTATGTCTCTTGTAATAGTGTTTATTTTAAAGTCTATTTTGTCTGATATGAGAATTGCTACTCCAGCTTTCTTTTGGTTTTCATTTGCATGGAATATCTTTTTCCATCCCCTCACTTTCTGTCTGTATGTGTCTCTATGTCTGAAGTGGGTCTCTTGTAGACAGCATATATGTGGGTCTTGTTTTTGTATCCATTCAGCCAGTCTGTGTCTTTTGGTGGGTGCATTTAATCCATTTACATTTAAGGTAATTATTGATATGTATGTTCCTATTCCCATTTTTTTAACTGTTTTGTGTTTGTTATTGTAGGTCTTTCTTTTCCTTCTCTTGTGTTTCTTGCCTAGAGAACATCCTTTAGCATTTGTTGTAAAGCTGGTTTGGTGGTGCTGAACTCTCTCAGCTTTTGCTTGTCTGTAAAGGTTTGAATTTCTCCATCAAATCTGAATGAGATCCTTGCTGGGTAGAGGAATCTTGGTTTTAGGTTTTTCTCCTTCATCACTTTAAATATGACCTGCCAGTCCCTTCTGGGTTGCAGAGTTTCTGCTGAAAGATCAGCTGTTAACCTTATGAGGTTTCCCTTTTGTGTTATTTGTTGTTTTTCATTGCTGCTTTTAATATATTTTCTTTGCATTTAATTTTTGATAGTTTGATTAATATGTGTCTTGGCATGTTTCTCCTTGGATTTATCCTGTATGGAACTCTCTGTGCTTCCTGGACTTGATTAACTATCTCCTTTCCCATATGAGGGAAGTTTTCAACTATAATCTCTTCAAATATTTTCTCAGTCCCTTTCTTTTTCTCTTCTTCTTCTGGAACCCCTATAAATCGAATATTGGTGCATTTAGTGTTTTCCCAGAGGTCTCTGAGACTGTCCTCAGTTCTTTTCTTTCTTTTTTCTTTATTCTGCTCTGCAGTAGTTATTTCCACTTCTTTATCTTCCAGGTCACTTATCCGTTCTTCTGCCTCAGTTATTCTGCTATTGATCCCTTCTGGAGTATTTTTAATTTCATTTATTGTGTTGTTCATCGTTGCTTTTTTCCTCTTTAGTTCTTCTAGGTCCTTGTTAAATGTTTCTTGCATTTTGTCTAGTCTATTTCCAAGATTTTGGATCATCTTCACTATCATTATTCTGAATTGTTTTTCAGGTAGACTGCCTATTTCCTCTTCATTTGTTAGGTCTGGTGAGTTTTTATCTTCCTCCTTAATCTGCTGTGTGTTTTTCTGTCTTCTCATTTTGCTTATCTTACTGTGTTTGGGGTCTCCTTTCTGCAGGCTGCAGGTTTGTAGTTCCCGTTGTTTTTGGTGTCTGTCCCCAGTGGCTAAAGTTGGTTCCGTGGGTTGTGTAGGCTTCCTGGTGGAGGGGACTAGTGCCTGTGTTCTGGTGGATAAGGCTGGATCTTGTCTTTCTGGTGGGCAGGTCCACGTCTGCTGGTGTGTTTTGGGGTGTCTGTGGACTTATTATGATTTTAGGCAGCCTCTCTGCTAATGGGTGGGGTTGTGTTCCTGTCTTGCTAGTTGTTTGGCATAGGATGTCCAGCACTGTAGCTTGCTGGTCGTTGAGTGAAGCTGGGTGCTGGTGTTGAGATGGAGATCTCTGGGAGATTTTCGCCGTTTGATATTATGTGGAGCTGGGAGGTCTCTTGTGGACCATTGTCCTGAAGTTGGCTCTCCCACCTCAGAGGCACAGCACTGACTCCTAGCTGCAGCACCAAGAGCCTTTCATCCACATGGCTCAGAATAAAAGGGAGAAAAAGTAGAAAGAAAGAAAGAAAGAGAAAGAGAGAGAGAGAGGAAGGAAGGAAGAAAGGAAAGAAAGAGGATGAAATAAAATAAAATAAAATAAAGTTATTAAAATAATTATTACGGAAAAAGGTTTTTTAAAAAGTAAAAACAAAACAACAACAATAAAAAAATGGACGGATAAAACCCTGGGACAGATGGTGACAGCAAAGCTATACAGACAAAATCTCACACAGAAGCATACACATACACACTCACAAAAAGAGGAAAAAGGGAAAAAATAATAAATCTTGCTCTCAAAGTCCACCTCCTCAATTTGGGAAGATTCGTTGTCTATTCATGTATTCCACAGATGCAGGGTACATCAAGTTGATTGTGGAGCTTTAATCCGCTTCTCCTGAGGCTGCTGGGAGAGATTTCCCTTTCTCTTCTTTGTTCGTACAGCTCCCGGGGTTCAGCTTTGGATTTGGCCCTGCCTCTGCATGTAGGTCGCCGGAGGGCGTCTGTTCTTCGCTCAGACAGGAGGGGGTTAAAGGAGCAGCTGACTTGGGGGCTCTGGCTCACTCAGGCCGGGGGGAGGGAGGGGTATGGAGTGCGGGGCGAACCTGCGGCGGCAGAGGCCGGTGTGACGTTGAACAGGCGCGCCATGCGTTCTCCCGTGGAAGTTGTTCCTGGATCCCGGGACCCTGGCAGTGGTGGGCTGCATAGGCTCCCCGGAAGGGAGGTGTGGAGAGTGCCCTGTGCTCGCACACAGGCTTCTTGGTGGCGGCAGCAGCAGTCTTAGCGTCTCATGCCTTTTTCTGGGGTCTGCGCTGTTAGCCGCGGCTCGCACCCGTCTCTGGAGCTCTTTTAAGCAGCTCTTAATCCCCTCTCCTCGCGCACCAGGAAACAAAGAGGGAAGTAAAAGTCTCTTGCCTCTTCGGCAAGTCCAGACTTTTTCCCGGACTCCCTCCCGGCTAGCCGTGGTGCACTAACCCCTTCAGGCTGTGTTCACGCTGCCAGTCCTCTCCCTGCGCTCAGACCGAAGCCCAAGCTTCAGCTCCCAGGATATTATATATTTTTTAATGAAAAAGTCATTTTATAGTTTCTATAGCAAGATCCAATGATATAAACTAATGAAGGGAGAGAAAGAGATCTAGAAAAACATTTACAGGAAAAAACATGAACTATTAATAATGGTTATCCTTTGTGGATGATTTTAATGGAGACCTTCACTAAGAACAATATAGTAGGTTGGAATAGTTGGAATTTGTTCTTCTATTAATTTATATTCAAGGAAAACAACAAAGAATATTAAAGTTCAATGAAATGGCATTTTTATTTATTTGGTTTTTTGAGTGTGACTGTCTGATTATTTTCTTCAGAAACTACCCATTTCACAGGATAATGTTCAAAATCAATTATTGTTACTTGAAAAGTAAAGAAAATATTTTGCTATTCTAATAGGTTAATTGTGCTTCATTATTTTAATTGGAATAATTTTTATTTTAATGATAAGAAACACCTTTTTTTCTTTGACATTTTAAAATATTGTCTGCCTCGCTACTGGGTTCAAGTCTTAGTCACTTTGTATTAAGGTAAATGATGACTGTAATAGTTGTTTTGATTTCCATAACCATAGTCATCATTGTCATCATGTTCACCACGATATCAAAATTCTGAGAACCCAATTCCTGAATTATAGGATACTACATATTTTTCAGTTGTAAGCTAATTTAATCACATTCTCTACAGACCATTTTGTAAATGGATTTGCTCAGGATCAGTGTTAAATTCTCCCCTTTTAAAAAGCTACAGGTGGAAAAGTTGAAGAATATATCCTTTTCCTTCTCTAGCATACACAACTGGTTATTAAGCAATTTTCTCATAGACTATGTAATACGTGTAGTAGTCAGGGTTTTCCAGAGAAACGTAATCAATAAGATGTTTGTTAGTTTGATTGGTTATTTATTTAAAGGAATTGCTCATGCAGTTATAGAGGCTAGCAACTCCCAAGATCTACAGGGTGAGTCAGAACGCTGGAGTCCTAGGAGAGCCAATTGTGTAGTTCCTGTCTGAAGACCGCAGCCTCAAGGCTCAGGAAGCACTGATCTTTCAGTTCAAGTTCAAAGGCAGGAAAAAGCCAATGTTCCAGTTTGAAGGTAGTCATTCAGAAAGAATTCTGTTACTCAGGGGAGGGTCAGCCTTTTTATCCTATTCAGGCCTTCAACTGATTGGATGAAGCCCACCCACATTAGGCAGGGCAATCTGCCTTACTCAGTCTACCAATTTCAATGTTAATCTAATTCAGATACCCCCTTTTAGAAACATCCAGAATAATGTTTAGCCAAATATCTGAGTACTTCATGACCCAGTCAAGTTAACACAGAAAATTAACCATAGCAATATTCATATTTACTGATTACTGTATGACAGTTACTTTTCTTAGGATTTTACTTGTATTAACTTATTAAATACTCATAACAAGTCTATGAGTTCATATTACTTTTTTTTTTTTCTATTTTGGAAACGAGGAGCAGGTAAATAATTTGCCTTAGAGCAAAAAAGCTGAAAAAAGATAGCATTAGAATTTCATTACAGTTTTCTGGTGACAAAAATGGCACTCCTTATCACAATTTAACACTGCCTCTTTAGATTGAACACTTTGGATTAAAAATGCAGTTGTCAAGAATTATCATTTATATCTAGACACTTTCTAGAGTAAAAGGATATGCTAAAAATTATGCTAGGACAACAGGCATAAATTGAGACTATTCCCCTCAAATAAATTTTCAGTAAAAGAGCTACTGTGTAACTATATAAGATTGCAGGCATATTTTCCTACTACTGGTAAAAATTAAGAATAAAAACTCACATTTGCCCCAGCATGCAGAGATGACACGGCTGACTTTTAGTATGAGTTCAAGATTAAAAAAAAAAAAAAAAGACAGACTGATTAGTTACAGAAGGAACTAAGAACTGCAGGGCCAAACAGATAATAGTCATTCCCAAGGTTAACAAGTAAAGCAGAAAGCTGGCATTTTGTAAAACACATTAGAAATAGACTCTGCATTGAATATCAACTGATAAAGTTTCAGTTCTTAAGTGGTACTTGCAGCATTGAGCATACAAAGGCTAAGAACTTAATAGTAAGGGCACTGTGACAAATAAGTGGAATTCTAATAGTGATGATATGAAGAAATAAAAGAATATTAGATCCACTAAAGAGAATCATCAAAAGTGAACAACATATATAATTCAAACCGGACCAGAAAAGATATCCTTCCCTTGAAAAGGCTGGTAGGTTTACTTTTCACTTGCTTTGTAGAAAACCTAAGATACTGCTATCAGAACCACAGTCTATATCTCTTACAATTCTGTTTATTCATTTTAGCAGTACTATATTAGTTATATACTATACCACAAATTACTCCAAAATTTAGCAGTTTAAAACTGCAAATATTATAATTCTTGTGGATCATGAGTTCAGGAGCAGCCTAAGCGGGTAACTCTGGCTCAAGATTTCTCATTATTTCAGTCACACTCTGAGCTGGGCCTGCATTCTCATCTGAAGGCTTGACTAGAGTAGAATTTGTTTCCAAAGTCACTCAGAGATTTTTGGCAGACCTCAGTTCCTTGTGGGCTTTTGGATTGAGGGCATCAATTCATCCCTGGATGTTGGCCTCTGTATGTGGACCTTTTATAGGAATCTCACATGGCTACTGGCTTCACCCAGAATAAATGATCTTGGAGGAAGTAAGAATGCACCTCAGATATTTATAACCTAATCTCAGAAGTAAATTATCACTTAACCTTATGTATTAGATGTAAGTCTAAATCTAGTCCACACGCAAGGGGAAGGGATCATGCAAAGACTGAATTCCAGGAGGTAAGATGATTTGTGCTATCTTGGATGCTGGCTTCCATAATCTACCCTTTGGGCCCCAATAGTTCACAGCCCTCCCACATATGAAATACACTCTCTTCCTCCCAAGAGTGCCCGAAGTCTCATCTCATAGCATCAGTTCAAAATCCATAGCCTTGTCCTTTAAATCAGGTCCAGGCATGGATGAGGCTCCTCAAGTGTAATTTCTTTACAGCTTCTTGAACACATTTCCTTTTGATCTGTGAAACTAAACAGATGAGTTATCTGCTCCCCATACACCTAACATACAATGGTGGAGCAGATATAGGATAGCCACTACAGACATTCCTGTTCAAAATGTGGGAAATGGGAGGCTAAAGTTGATCACTGGTCCATAGAATTTCTAAAGTCCATACTGAATAATGCTGCAAGTTTGAATTGTCTTAAGGCTTTGGAATAATTCTCCATGGCTTTGAGCTCCACCTTTTGGGCTCTTTTGAGTGAAGTTTCTTTCTCAGAAAATGTAGCACATGTTCACAACCGAGCGGTTCTCTCAGCCTAATTCCAAGTTTCCCATATTGGAATCTGTCCTCTAACCCCATTACAATTGTCAGAATCTCATTCCTTCCCAATTAATGACCTAACTTTAATAAAAGAGACCCCACAAGTTTAGGAATTCAATTGGCTTGTTTTGGTTTTCAGAAGTCTTGGCCCTGTAGCTACAGAAATAAGACTTTCTTCAGCAAAGTCATAGAGGCTTTCACATCCCTTACTTAAGGCCTTGAACTAGGAATTTAAAGGCCCGAGTGCATAATTTTCTTTCTCAAACCCTCCAGCACAGTCGGAGCAAGCAACCGCGGAGAAGCAAGCAACTAACCATCTGCCCTATTCTGTTTATGTTCACTAAAATATTCTATGGGAGTGAATACATAATCACACAGAGCCTTGCCTTTCGACACTTGATTACAAGCATCTTAGCGTGATAATTTGAGTAACTGTTTTCCTATGCATGTCATAGAATATCATGCCTCCTTTACCATTGGAAGCAGAGTCCTTAATGCTTTTATATCTAATCAGATCAGAGATCTCATTCCATAAATCTTAGAACAAATTCATAGAACTTATCCTTAAGAGTCTGGAACCACTCTCAATGTATGTGTCTGTCAAGGTTCAGTCAGAACAGTGGAACCAGCAGTAGGTAACAGAGGAGCCTCCTTGGACCACTAACATTCCCCAACCACAAGCTTCAAAGTCTATACATCACCTTTTCCAAATCAAATCATCTGTAAGAGGACCTCTGTGTCCTTTTGTTAAGGTCACAAAATTCTGACTCTCTCTTCTCTCATGGTCAGTCAATTAATGTCATTTATGATGGTAAATAGCAGTAAATGATCCCTTGATCAAAGATACTGAGATCCATCTGACAGATTTGCAGAACTCTGAAGCCTAGGGAGAAGGAGACTGAGTAATTTCCTTCCTTGTTTAATCTTGCTACCAAGATTTCTAGTTTTCTTATACCCTGTATACATAGGTCCATCCTCTTCAGATTCCTGAATATTAATAACAAGGCATAGTGCAGTCATGCTGTATTGAGAATTTTTCTTTTTTGCACAAAGTGTTTATTTTATTTAAATTTGTGTAAACTAAGAGCTTCTCAAAGGTCTCTAAAGATTAAAGATCTGTTCCAATATGATCATCTTTTTCTGCTTATGTAGAAAAGTGGCTGGAGCCTTTACCAAACTGAACAATGGACTTCATTACATTTAATGCAGCAGGAAGAGAGGAAAACATTTTTCCTGCCATGGTCTTAATATTATCAAAACTTCCCCTAGTCAGTATTTATATGATAGCTTTTTTTGTTGTTGTTAGTGTTCTAGAAACAGGTTTTAGAATCACAATCTATATCACTTATTATTCTGGATATTTATTCTTCAGTTTAGTTATTATTAATAAATTCTGCCAATTTCATAAAACTTTGAGTAAAAGTCTACATCAGATAATGGTATACAGAGAAATCTGTATCTGCCCAAACGCTAGAGCCCAGAATAAGTAAAACCAAATATGGAGACCTACTTCAGTCGGGTGTCCAGAAAAACCTACAAGATCCATGGAGGGTCCTTCACTTAAGAAAAATTTTTTTTGACAATAGAATATATAATTTGATAATCCACATATATACATATATGTAATAAATATGTGGACATATATGTGTAAATATGCACATGTATGTGTCTCTGTGCACACATATATTTCCTTGGGAGAGTCAGTTCATACTTTTATCACACTCTCAAAAGCATCCATGAGCCCAAAAATTATTAAAAACCACTGATTTAGAGAATTCTGTCTGGGTTGAGCTTATGTTACAACTACAAATAGGCAGTGTAAATTTCTGGATACTAATTAGATGACATGAAGACTGAATTATAAATGAGTGGTGGCAACAAATTAGAATATTGCAAATTAGAATATTACAGGGAGTTTGAAATTGTAGAACACAGGCAATAAATAACGTGAAGGAGAGACAAGACCCACAAACATTTGGTCTGATGCACAATCCTCTGGGGTCAAGCTAGGGTCTTCCAACTTATATTTGAACTGATTTCTGTCTTTCACCTTAAAATACGAATATGATCTTAAATTTAGAGAAAAAGAAAAATGTTACATTAGGTTAGAGGGGAATTATTGGTTTGTAAACATGTTTTCAAAACTACTAAATAAAATGGAAAAGCGCAGCACAGGAATCTTACAGAAGAGATAGACATTATCTGCCTAGTAATTTTTATGTCATCATGAGTAAAAGAAATTTAAACAGATGATAGATTGGAGCTCCAATTTAGCCTTTAGTTATAGTTATGGGCAAAATTCACTCTCAAGCAGCAAAGGCATAGATGCAGGCCACTGAGCTGCATGATTAGATCTTGATATATAAGACAATAGGTTGCCTTTTGAAGCTGACTCTGAAAACGTCAAGCAAATATTGTACATTGATATTTTGTTTTCTTTTAATTTCTACGAGAGACAGTAAACCAATATGTTCAGTTATAAGAGGTTTTCTATCTTTGTATTACTTACATATTTCCATCCCCAAATTCAAATCATTCATGTTTTCTTTGACTAATGGAATTTTTTCTCCCTATTCTCTTCAGTTTTGAATTTATTGTCAGAGAACTTGAATTTTATGCATCAGTTAGTTTACATAGAAACATCAGTTTCTGTGTAAACATCAGTTTCTGTGTTTACTAGAAACATGAGTTAGTTTACATACTAGTTTAAGACTACTAAAAACATAGTTTGAACTTTTATTTTTATTGTATTTCTTTTCAAAGACATACATCCATAGATATGTATGTTCTTGTTTATCATTGAAGTATAACTAGCATGCAAGAAAAGTTTAAAATTTTGATTGTATGTTTAACAAGCTTTGTCAAATCAAGATATAGGACATTTCCATCATCTCAGAAATTTATGCTTTTCCCTTTTCTATCTAATCTCCCAAAACCACCCCAAAGCAATCACCATTCAGACTTTTAGCACCTTAGCTTCGTTTGCTGGTTTTAGAAATTCATGTTAATGCAATTATACATCAGGTGCTCTGTTTCTGGATTCTTGTACTTAACACAATGTTTTTCAGATTTATCCAATTGTTGCATGAATCAGTACTTCATTCATTTTTATATCCTAGGAGTATTCCATTATATGAGTATACTCCAAATGTTTTATCCATTCTTTTGTTGATGGATATTTGGGTTGTTTTCAGATCTTTTAAATCAATTTTACCAAGGTAAAGTTCACATAAATTAAAATGAGCAGATTTTAAGACTACAATTTGATGAGTTTTGACAAATTTATACACTTGTGGAACCACAATCTCAAGATAGAAATTACTTCTATAATCATTGAAAGGTCCTCCTGATCTTTTGCTTTCAATGCCCTGGCCTCTGGGTAACTGTTGATCTGATTTTTATCACTACAGCTTTGATTTTTCAGTTCTGGAACTACATATAAATTGTGTTGTAAATTTTTTTCATCTGGCTTCTTTCACTCAGCAATGTTATGTTATTTTTAAAAATTCATCCATGATATATTTTTTTGAATTTTCTGTGGTGTTTCACAAAGCAGTAGTTTATATCATTTATTACTGAGTACTATCACAATGTAAGAATATGCCAAAACTTTCATATTTATTCTCTTGTCAATGGACTTTTGTGTTGTTTCCAGTTTTTAGCTATTATGAATAAAAATGCTATGAATATTAGTTTACAAATCTTTTATTAGTATATACATTATGTACTCTTGGGTATATATCCATGAATTGCTATCTCTGGTACACGGAATGAATATATGTTTAATTGTATAAGGTTTTCTAAAGTAGTTGTAACATTTTACACTCTCATCTAAAATATATAAGAATTATAGTTGCTCCATATCCTTGTCGCCACTAGGCATAGTCAATCCTTTTTATTTCAGCCATTTTATTGGGTATGAAGTGCTATCATACTGTGGTTTTTATTTGTATTTCCTTGATGACTAATGACAATTAGTGAACACATAAAGTGCCAGGCATTCTTCTAAGCAATTTGCTTATATTTTATACTCAAAATAATTCTAGAAAGTAGGTATTGAAAGGACTGATAATCAGAGAGAGCTACTTTGTTTTTTTTTAATTTTCATAAGATTGTGTATTAGCTGCAACTCTTCCCACAGTTTCTTTCACAAACTTTGGGCATTTTTCAAGGCAAAGTGCCATATTTATTATAGTATTTATGTGTTTCTTAATCATTTAATGTGTATAAAATTGTACTACTGTTTTATTAGAGTCCCATGTTGTTGTTGTTTTTAATGTGTCACTGACAGTTTTTGAATATTGTGCCTGCAGCCCTGTTGACCCATAATCCCTGTGGATTTTATTATGTCATTTTGCATAATACAATGATTTATAGGAACACATATGTCTCATTATAGCAGAACTATCTTTTTTTCCTTGCTGCATTTAAAATCTTTTCCTTTTTTTTTTTTTCCAGAAATTTTATTGTGATACCCTAAGTATGGTTTTTATCATGTTTTTCCTCTTTGGTGTTCCTAGTTCTTATAGAATATATAGGTTAATGTCTTTTATTGGTATTACAAATTCTTACCCAAAAACCTTCAAATATTTCTTCTGCCCCATTATCTATCTCCTCTCCTTTTAGTGTTTTATTTATACTTTATGTTGTACTTTTCCACCATAGCCTGTGTATTTCTTAACTTTTTTTTTCTGTAATTCTCTTTTCCTGCTCTGTGTTTTAGTTGGTATATTTGTTTGTGAACTCTCTGCTTGTTCACTAATTCTCTCTTTAGCTATGTCTCTTTTACTGTTAAATTATAAACTGTTTTCTTAACTTTACTATTTTCTTAATTCTAGAATTTTTCTATGTAGTCAGTCCTATGGCTACCCTCCCAAATGCAAATGTGGTCATATTCATCCCAAAGTATGCACACTCCTGTCTTAGTGTATTTTGAATGTTAATGCAGAGAAATTTTATACTAGTCATAGTCCTTTTCTCTAAAATATATGAGTTGATCTTTTGGCCTAGTAACCAAAAATTATTTTTTTGTTTAAAAAATCTAAATATTTCTCTAACATTTGACTTGGTGTTCGACACTCTTGGTTAACTTTCTCCGTCACAAAAAGTGCCCTTTCAACATCAGATTCTAGTCTATTATTATAGGAATTTATTGAATTGTATTACTAAACATTTGTTCTCTCCAGTTGTTTTAATATTTTTCTTTAGAAACTCCAAGTATACATACAGTAGCTATCCTTTCCCTATTCAGTGATCAATTTCTTACTAGTAATTTTTAATGTTTATTTTTGTTTCAGTTTGCTCACTATTTTATTTCTGTCCTTTATGTTCTCTACTTAACTACTAACCAGGTCTGTCATCTCCCGTGTGACTTAAAATTTTGACCTTGTTTTTGTAAATGTTTTATGTTTCTAAGAAACTGAGTTTTGCCTGTTTCTTAACAGTTAACTTAGTCCTAGAATCTGCTTCCAAGTTTAATTTTTCTATACCAGCTTTTTGCATAAGGGGAGAAGGCAAGGAAGTTACCCCCAGGGAACTTTGTGGGGGCAGTTATTCTCTTTAAGTGCTGTGCCAATTGGTAGGTAACCTGCTTCTGACTTTTATGAACTCAGTCATGTTCTGGGGAGCTTCCTGTGTTCTCTAGTTCCTTCCCTGGCTGTTATCTCCAAAATTCCTACCCCTCCTTATAAGCTATGTTCCTCTTTTAATTTTTTTTTTTTTGCGGTACGCGGGCCTCTCACTGTTGTGACCTCTCCCATTGCGGAGCACAGGCTCCAGACGCGCAGGCTCAGCGGTCATGGCTCACGGGCCTAGCTGCTCCGCGGCATGTGGGATCTCCCTGGAACGGGGCACGAACCCGTGTCCCCTGCATCGGCAGGCGGACTATCAACAACTGCGCCACCAGGGAAGCCCTATTCCTCTGTTTTAGAAGATGTTTATTCCTCATACCTTATGAGGTCTGCCAACTTTGTGTCACTGGGTTATTTCTACACTTTCTCTCTATCCCTTCACATATGCTCACATCCTGTGCAAATGCAACATGAGGTGAAAGCTCACTTTTGCTTCTGATTTTGGGTATCTGCCATTCAATGCCTTTCTCTCTTTCCCCATTCTACTGTCACTCCCATTGCTGCTTCCTGATGTTCCAAAGTTCTCTGTTGTTTCTGTTAGCATTTAGAATTTGAGGATTTCCTCTTAGCGTGTTCTAGTTTCAAGTGTGAGTGTTTTCATTCTTTCTTTGGCTTTTCTCCCCTGAGAAAGTGTTTTTTGTTTGTGTGTGCTTGTGTGTTTGTTGTTAAGTGTGTTGTCCTATACACTAAGAAAGAACATCAATATTTTGAATGGGAGATTTCAAAACAAAACTGCTACTTTGTTCATATCAGGGACAATTTTTTAAACTTTGCCTATATTTACGTCAAGAATTTGTGGGGGAAATTTGGGGAGAATGATAAGAATCATCTGAAAGTTTTAGTTAGGTTGTACTCTATAAGGATACTTTTTCACCACATCTACTGGGTCCTCTCCCTGGGGTAACATGTCTGCCCTCATGTTTGGTGACCCCTTTTTTTATCTGCAGGAGTTTTTATTGCTTTCATAGTTCTCCCAAGTGGAAATTTATTTATCTGGTTTCAAGTGACTTGGATCAGTAGTTACAAAGGTGCTTCTTTCTCAAGCTTTTTTCTCCATTCTGCAACATCTTCAGTCCAGAGTTCTGGTTTATACAACTAGGTCTCAGAAGAATAAGAAGCAGATATCCTACTTTATTTCTTCCTTCCTGACTACTATACAGTCTATAATGAGAAACCTAGGGATGATTCACATCTCACCTGCAACAGGCCTGTTCTGAAACTTACATTTACTTCAAGATTTTGTTATTTGGATACCTAAGAGATGTGCCAAATTCTCTTAGAAAATTCTATACACTCCATGGGAATTGTAAATATATTTATATATCCAGTTCTGATATTTTCTACTAGTTGGTTTCAAAATATTCTCTATTTGGCAGTTATTCATTTATTAACTCTGTTTCTCACTTTCTCTCTAATGCACTTCAGTGAGTAACATGATTATCTAGATATTTTTCACTTTGAATTCATTTAATCTTTACTAAGTGAATATACATTATTTATGGACTATAAAATTATTACAAAAAGATTCTTGTTATATTTTCAGAATCATGATTTTTGAATGATTGTGTTAACTTAAATAAGCATGACAGTTAAAATGTTGAACTACTTAATACAAAACAAAAGAAAATATGTGAAAGAGTGCTTTATTCTATATATATTTTACTTATTAGTACAGTTCTTGGAAGCTTAATAAATTTACTTACTATCTGATAATGGGTTTCATTTTCCATTTTTTTGAAAATAAAAGACTGAAAGGACTAGGATAGCAGGACAAAAAAGAAAAAGAAAGAAAGAAAAGCCACAAAAGGCAGATGCAATAGACAATAGAGAAACTGCAGTGAGAAATTCTGTCAAAAGTTTATCACAACATCCATCATGTTTTTTCTGTCTGAGCCAGTCATGTAGACTTTTTAATATTTCTTTGAATGTGTCATATGTTCTTGTCAGAGGGTCTTTGTCCACATTGTTTTCTCTGCCTAAAACATTTTCACTATTCTGTTGATCTTATCCTTCAAACCTCAACTCAATATCACATCCTTAAGGAAACATCTCCTAGAGGTTCTCCTGTTTTATGTGCTCATCTTTTTTTACACCATCATTTCATTACACCATCATTTCATTTTTTTACACCATCTTTTTTTACACCATCAGGGATCATTTACACCATCCCCCTGAGGTGAACCCTGAGGGGTTCATCTCAGGGGGATATTCCACTTTGGATTTTTCCTCTTTGCAGAAAATAGAGCTTTGGAAATGAGAAAAAGAAATGATGAGTTCTTCTGTTCCTCACCAGTCTTAGGTGAATTCTAAGAGATGAGAAGCAAAATTTTATAGCTAATAGAGAGCTATTTCTCTGGTAGGTAACATGCTTGATATCTGGAGCAGAACCAGGCATTTGAAAATTTTCAAGCATGCTCAAGTTGCTTTTCATAGCGACTAATTCAGTAATCATTAGACTGTTTTGAATTCTATCCTTAGAATTAATAATTAGTGAGCATATGTGCCTTGATTATGACTACTAAGTAATGAAAACTCATTTTCAGAGGAATTATTTATAATAGAATGTGCCTTGCCTTTAAATTCAGAAGATATGGTTGGATCTAGACTTTACTATTTACTAGTTAAGTAGCCTTAAGAAAATCACTTAACCACTGAAGCCTGCAGTTCATCATCTATAACTAAGACTGTAAATGCTTATGTACTAACTGGGCCATTCATATGATAAAAAGTAGACTATAAACATTGTAAACTACAAGCTCTAAAGTTATATTAGAAATATAAAGCAGTAAAAAAGTTTAGTTTATGCTTGAGCTAAGTACTCCATTAGCTTAATAATAGAAATGGCCACAAATTAGCAACTATTTCTTTCTTTCTACATTAACTAGTTATATATGTATATATATATATATATATATATATATATATATATATATATGTATATATACTCTTTATGTAAGGATTTTTAAAAATATAGGCTTCTCAGATGTTAAGTATGTAATAAACATCCCTCTAATATTTTTTCTGCTTTCATCATTTCACATTCTGAGCATTTATAACCTGGTATCAAATTATTAAAAACATAAAGGTCATAAAACCAAATTCATAATCCAAGAGTTTGTGATGTCTAACTTTCTTTCTCTCTTTCCCTTTCTTTCTTTTTCTTGTTTCTTTCTTGCTTGCTTGCTTTCTTCCTTTCTTACCCTTTCTGTCTTACTTTCTATACTCTATTCAATGGTCATTGGTATGAAATATTACACATTTTTCAGTAGAGGAAGGGAGTGAACTTGTTACCAAGTCCAAGCTCATACTGCTTGCCACACGGCTGGCCAATAAGTGGAGGGATGGGTTGTTGGGGCAAGAAATGACTTTATTCTGAAAGCTGGCTGATGAAGAAGATAGTGGACAAGTGTCCCAAAGAACCATCTTGCCTGAGTTTGGATGCTAGTTTCTTTTATAGAACAAAGGCGGGGAGGTGAGTAAAAAAAAGGTGATAAGTTGTTGCAGATATTTCCTGGTTCCCACCAGACTCCAGAGGGGATGTGTTAATTTCTTCTTTCGTGCAGCTATTCAGAGGTAAGCCTGGTTAAGATGTTTCCTGTGAGCTAAACAAAGGTATTTTAGTTTAACCTCATTGTATGCAAGGCAGGGTTCCCAGGGATAGGCCATTATGTATACTTTAAACTATAGGCAACATCTCTTTAGTAATTAACTTGTAGCAAAAACAATAGAAAGTTAAAGAAACAGACCCATATAGAGTCAGAGTCATCCTTCCCTATTGCAAACCTTATTTTACTTTTAAGAACTGGTGTATATTGATAGTTCTGTACATAGGAATATGACTAAAGTATAAAATACTTAAAAATATGAAAAAGGGAAAATAGGTCAATTCTATCATTTGTCTCATAGCAGCAGCCTTTGGAGTCATTATTGACTATTTATAAATTTATTTTTTATTAATTCTATACGTTTCTTTGTCTATAATATAAATACAGGGATTAAAATTAATAGTATAGGATAATGTATGCAATAAAGATTAGATAATTTTTTCTCTATTCTATAACTCATTTCTGGTCTTCAAATATATTCCTTCTTAGATTATCCTAGTAATAAGTATTTATTTAATAGGGAAATGTAGCAAAAAATTGATTTATCTTTTAGCTATATAATTCAAATGTACTGAAGTTTTCAAAATGGTTATTAACATCAAATGTCCAATTAACAGTGATAGAATTACAACACATATTGGAAAATTTGGGAAAAAAGCAAATAAATTATTACTTCAAACTAATTTGTCACACATTTTGAAAAACAAATTTCAGATCTGAATGATTAGGTTATTAAGATTATGAGTTGGCGTTTCTATTACCAGATCCAATTTTTGTTACACAAATCAGGCACAACATCAACTGTGATTGTTTGCTTCAGGAAATTGTATCTGAGCTGTGATTTATGCAACACTATAGTAGAAAAGCACTGGACTTGAAATCAGAAGACCTATGGTCTAGTCCAAGTTTAGGCATTTTTTAGCTTAGCTGACTTGAACACATTAATTGCCTTTCTAAATCTAAGCTATTTTAAATACAAAATACAAAAAAATTAAAACTAAATTACAGATATTTCTAAAAATTAAATTATGTAGATATGTAAAAAGAATTTTAAGTATAAAGCAATGCAAGATTGCTTTCTTTCACCCAGTTGTCCTTTTCTTCGCTTATGTTACCATTCTAGCTAGCAATGCCTTCTCCATTCTCTTTAAGTGTAAAATGTAAACACTATCTGTGTTTCTGACTTAAAGAACTATGTCTCCCCCTGTGTATTCCTTTAGTCTGCATTTAGTCATGAAGTCCCACTTCCCCAACTTTATTTGAAGCACTATGGGACCTGATACATGTACTCTACCATTATTTCCTTCTCATAATATCAAACTGTAAGGGTCATGAGGGGAGGAGGCATACCCATTTTGATCACCATTGTTCGTACTTAGCCCAGTGGCTGGTAGATTCTTTAAAATGTTTTTTGATTGTATAATGAATATTCAGAACACAATTTAATTGATTGAAATAGAGAGTGTGATATTGTAGAGTGGGAAAAAACCTCTCTCAAGGGTAAGAGTATTGAGGTTCTATTCCTGAATAGCTTTGTTTCTATCTATATAACCTTGGATATGTCACTTAAACTCTGGCTGTCTGCTCCTCATCTGTAATACAAAGGGATTAATCCACAAATTCTAAAATTATGAATATGTACTTTTTTTAGAAATGTTTACATCCTTTAGAAATGACAGTAAATGATTCAGACAAATGCCTTTAAAATTTTCTTCTTTTCTCCCAGGCTCCCATAGATATAATTCTTCTATTTTTTTGGTAAAAACTAACAATTTTTAAGGCTTCTTTAGTAGCTTTTCAGAAGCCCAACATTGTTTCCCTAGAGTGCTGAGTTTTCATCTGTTATTTGTCTAAAACTGCAGTTTTCCTGACTTCAAGCTCTCACTCCCATACAGCTTTCTCTCCTGTCCTCATTGCATGATAACCTAAGTCATTAACTTCAATGCAGTTTAACCTAAGTCCATTTTATTTTAGAGATGATATGTGCCAGTATATGTTCATGAGGGTTGTGCTTTTTGAGACATTGGATGGGAAGAAGCAGTCATGGCTCTCAGGATACCTGTGAACTCTATATATTGCCCATTGGTGAAGGTATGGCCTCCCTAATAATGAGTTTCATATTCCCTTAAGTGAACGAAATAAGCTTGTATATTCTCCCCAACCTCCACCCTCTGCTGGGCTGGACACTTGAATTACTAAAGACCTAATGCCAGTAATTACTGACTTTCCTCAAATCTGGTTGGACTCTATCATGCTTGGGCAGGATTACCAGCAACTTTACATCTGTTAGGGAACTAAGGCCAGGAGAAGTCCCATCAATCCTATCCTGTTTCTCTAACTCTTCTTCAATGTTTCTGAACCCTTAATTATGGAAAGTAAAGAGTTGGCATGTGGTCGTCTCACATTAACCCCAAGTGTTACCAGGCGAAAGAATGCAGTCCATGTGGCATATTTGAGACATATTTGAGTGCTATAGACAGTGTGTGAGCAAAAAGGCAGTTTCTGAGCCTGGTCTTTCACTTGAATAATCCTCACATTTTTTTCCAAGATTAGTTATGATGATTCCCCCAAATAATTTATTTCCTGTTAGCTTTCTTTCTCCATGTGGCTCAATTAGAGATTGAGATAGAATTTTGGTTCATAACTATCCTTATTTACCTTTAAGTGGACACAAAGTGCTTATGCCTTTTGAGTTTTTGTTTCACTTTGGTTTTTGCTTTTTTTTTTTTTTTGCGGTACGCGGGCCTCTCACTGTTGTGGCCTCTCCCATTGCGGAGCACAGGCTCTGGACGCGCAGGCTCAGCAGTCATGGCTCACGGTCCTAGCCGCTCCGCGGCATGTGGGATCTTCCCGGACTGGGGCACGAACCTGTGTCCCCTGCATCAGCAGGTGGACTCTCAACCACTGCGCCACCAGGGAAGCCCTTTCACTTTGTTTTTAAATAACTTTTATAATCAAGATATGTCAGAATGCAGAGAGAGTAAATCCCAAGATATAAAATTTCTCTTCAGGTGTTAAAAGAAAATAAGTTTCAAACATCAAATATAATTTTTTCCTAAGCTTATGGTCTATTCCTTTCTGCATCATACCTTATGCATGAAGAATCTTTAGTCTCTCAAATTACTCTTAGGGATTTTAGTTTTAATTTCTAATTTCTAGCTAAGAACACAGACTGTAAATGAATACATAATATATAATGATGACAAATGTTAAATACTAGCCTCCCCAAAATACCACTGGAATAATTTGTTAATAAGACAAAGGTGAGTTCATTACTTTCTGTGATAAGAGTGAGCACTACCTAGATAGAGTCTTAGCATCTCCAAGGGGAGACACAGAGTTGTGAAATTTATGAACTTTTTGATAGTATAGTCTGATTAGGATTGGGTAAAGATTATGATATGATAGTTTAGGCCTCATGGATACAGCAAAGTGAGGGTTTTGAGGCCTCATGGATACAACAAAGTGAGGGTTTTGAGGAAAGGGATTGAAAGAGTTTAGAAGATCATATGGTAGTTCTAATTATTCCACTTCTGGGTATTTATCCAAAGAAAACAAAAGAACTAATTTGAAAAGACATATGCACCCCTATTTCATTGCACTATTATTTATAATAGCCAAGATGTGGAGGCAACCTAAGTGTCCATAGATAGGTGAATGGATAAAGAAAATGTGGTATTATGCTAAGTGAAATAAGTCAGATAGAGAAAGACAAATACCATATGATTTCACTCATATGTGGAATCTAAAAATCAAAACAACTGAACAACAACAACAAAAAACAAAATCAGACTCATAGATACAGAAGACAAATTGGTGGTTGCCAGAGAAGAGGTCAGTTGGGTGGTGGGCAAAATCGGTGAAGGGAATCAAGAGGTACAAAGTTCCAGTTATAAAATAAATAAGTCATGGGGAAGTAATGTACAACATATGAGATACAGTCAGTTATACTCTATTACTTTTGTATGGTGACAGATGGTAACTAGACTTATTGTGGTGATTAATTTGTAATATATATAAATGTCAAATCACTATGTTATACACCTGAAACTAATATAATATTGTATGTCAATTATACTTCAATAAAAAAAACAAAAGTCTGGGAAAGAAACAGTCATTTGAGATTATTGATTAAAATGCTCAGTAATCTGATGTTCAATGAAACAGATCTCTCAGGAACTGTTCCTGAAATGAATAATAAAATTATTTGTAACTTTTTTCTTCCTGGGCAAGAGTTTCCTGGAAAACACAACCAAAAAAAGCTCAAAAGCCGTAACTGCTTTATGACCACTTGGTTGTGCTGATGAAGACGGTGAAAAACTAGAAGTCATTTTAATATAGATGGTAAGCTCTGTGCATGTACTGGTAAATGGTTTCAATTCTCATACATCTTAAAAGTAAAAGAGGGAAATGTAAATAAATTATAGAGAAGTATTTTCTTGAAGTTAATGTGACTGTTCCGTGTGTGTGTGTGTGTGTGTGTGTGTGTGTGTGTGTGTGTGTGTGTGTATTGATATGCTGGATGCCTATTGATGTTTATAGCAGAGGAAAGTATTTGTGAGGTCATCTGATATCTATTTGGGGTTGATAAGCACTTGAAAGCAGGAACAGTATTTTATTCATATTCCATATTTTGTCTCTGCACTGTAGGGACCAATTATCTTTTTCTGCAAGACATATACATGTGAATTATAGTAAAATAAACCAATAAATATCAAAACATAAAATAACACTATGAGAAAATATACAACACTACACAAGGAAGTACGCTTTGTCAGTATTTCCGACTGTACAGAATATGGGTTCTTGGCTCAAGTAGAGATGACTGAGTTTAAGCAATTAGGACAGGTATCATGGTACAGATGGTGTCTGTTCTGGGACATGAAAGACCCATAGACTTTTAATAATTAAAATCACCAAACGATGTCATATTATACAAGAGATGAACAAGGGTGCTAAGGTGGTACCTGGCACATAGTAGGTACTCAATGATTTGAGTTAAATTACAAGTGAGTTATGTGATGGTAAGTAGACTCTTGGTCTTTAAATGCAAATTTCCTGTATGATAGTATTGGGAAATTCGATTGAAAAACTATTTGGGCAAGGTTATAAAAGAAATTAAGTAAGATAATGAGTGTAGACATTTTTCTATAGGCAGTGGAGAACTGATGACTCTTGAACAGAGAAATCATTTGAGGGTGCTTTTGAAAGAATAAGCAAGCAGCGCTATGCTGGGACAATTCAAAGGAGAGAAGCTGGTGGTGGAGAGTATAGTTAGAAAGAATGTCAATCTGAAATGGAACCAGAGAGTATAAAATGGAAAATGTCATGCATGTGCCCTAAGAAAACAAAACTTAAGGACTGAGAGACTGATTTCCTATAAATGCCTGATTTACAGATGACTGATAATATTGGAATTTTCTTAAATGATATGGAGTTGGTTAGGGGTTGCCTCATATCAACCTTGAGAAAGTTTGCTTATGATTTCCAGAGGCAACAAGATATGAGCCAGGTCTCGTTGGTCTTGAAAAATAAGCTGAATTGAGCTTTGTTTATATGTCTGGACTGGTTTTGTCTGCTCAGGGAATTTTCACATCTGGTCTCCATTTGTTTTTGATTTTAACAGATTCCAACTGCACTCTCCCTTCGTTATGTTCCCTAACCATATATAGAGCCTACCCTAAACCCTCAGCAGATTCACCTGTTTGTGTATCTGGAATTGTAATGCCTCTGTATTCCAAATAAACTCATCTTTTATGATAATTTTGAGCTTGCTTCATTTTACCTTAAAAATAACAGAAGGTTATTACAATATTCCACAAATGAGTACATGTTATCTTTGTCTTAAGAGAAATGACAATAAATGGGTATTTAATGAACATTTAAAATATGTGATTCATTATGTTGTATGTTTTCGGAAAATTGTGGTCATTTGACACACAGCACCCACCAGCTTATACTTGAGTATGACAGAAGGGATATTACCTGGTAAGATTTTGACATCACTTTTAGGTTATTTACAGATAAGCTGAAATGCATATTAAAAACATGTAATTTTTCTGGAAATAAAATTATAAACCTAATTCTAATTTATTAGTTATATACCATTCTATTCTTATAACTGGACTTGGGAAAAGGGTGAACATCTTTGCCAGGTTAAAAGGGATTATAAAATGTTTAATTAAATCTAAGCATTGCATTTGATAATTTTGTGGCTAACTTAAGATGCAGTGGTTGTTGTTGGCATTAAAGTCCTAATTAAAGAGAGGAGTACAGCCTTTTATAACACATTAAATAAATTTTCTCTAGTGTGGTCCATATGGTATATGGCTTAGGTAGATATTTTCAGAATAAAATCATGAGGGAGAAAAGCCTTTACACTTTTAACAACAGTAATTAAAACACAAAGATTTGTTAGCCAAAAAGCTATTGTAACCTAACCTATTTAGGTTAGGTTAAAGTTAAGTGGAAATAGGTTCTTTGAAGCAGTTTTACAAACATATTAGTAAGTTTGACTGGTACTATCATAAATGAAAACATAAAAATTATTGAATGTATCATTTATAATGAATTCTCTGAAATAGGGAGAAGATAACACATACAAATTATGTTTTAAAACATACAAGGTGGGAAAAATGATCAGTAATTTGAGTTATCTTTAAAAAATCTATCAGATTCTACTTGGAATTTTAGTTATTATCCATGCACATGTCAACTACTTGAAAATAGAGATTTTTGTCTTATTTACTTTTTATATTCCCAATAGTATTTTCTATATTTTAACTTATTAATTACTTAATTATTATTGATAAATTTATATGGGGTATGGAGATTGTTTTGATCAAAGCTATAGTAACTAAATAAAATGTATTTATATTTTGTAGTAAAATTCATTAAAAATTATCTTAGATCTTGCATTTTAGGCCCTGTATAAGAAATCCTTCCCACTCCATAAATCATCTTAGCTTTATCTTCCAGGCTTTATAATTTTGCTTGTTATATCTGGCATTTAATCCACCTGGGGCTTATTTTTATTTATGATGTGAGTTAATGATAATAGCATCATATTTTTTTTCTTAAAGTGAGTTAAATTTCCCCAAATAATTTATTGAACATTCTATTATTTTCACATTTATTTGTGATGATACCTCTACATAAATCATACTTATTTCTGGATTCTATTTGGTCTGTTTGTCTATATCAGTTCCTTATTGTCTTAATTGCAGTGGCTTCAGCTGGCTTAATAGCTGTTAGGGTGCATTTTCCTTGACTTCTCTTATGTGTGTTCTTTTCAATTGCTTTTGCTCACTGTGGGCATTTATTTTCTCATGTAAATTTTAGGACCCCTTTATGAAATTGCATATTTTGTTCATATTTCTTTACATTTATAAATTAAATTTACTTATTTAAATATATACTTAAATTATTTTGGAGAGAATGGCATCTTTACAGTATTGATATTTTTCATCACTATGAAAATGGTATATGTCTGCATTTATATAGGTATTTTTTTCTGTTCTTTAATTGAATTTTAAAAATATGTATAAAGGTGTTATGTATTTTTTGTTAGGTGAATTGATTAATTAATTAATTAATTTATGCCACTGTGTTATAATTGTTTTTTATATTGAAAAATTTATAAACTCTTCTTGGATCCAACAACCTTTCCTCTTTCTATTAATAGTTATAGCAGTTTGTTTCCATTTGCATCATAGAATTTAAACATTTTGAGACCTTATCCATGTATAGCTTTAAGCCATATAATATTTTCATAAATAGCAGAGTAGTCCCCAACTTCTCATTGGTATGGGTCACCCATAAAGTTTCTTAAGAGCAAAACTTCAGTACTTAGCCTGTTGCTATTTTTTTCTATAAAAATATTGCACTTTTCTTCTGTTTTGTTATATTCATTAGTTTATTTTCAACATTTTACATATAAGTGATAACATACAGTATTTGTTTCTGTCTGCCTTATTTCACTAAGCATAAGATTCTCTAGGTCCATCCTCATTGCTGCAAAGGGCAATATTTCATTCATTTTTATGGCTGAGTAATATTCCATTGCATATATATACCACACCTTCTTTATCCATTCTTCTGTTGATGGATTCTTTATGCTTCCCGTACCTGGATATCTGTTTCCTTCTTCAGGTTTGGGATGGAAGACATTGCATTTTTGTTCAGAGTAGAAATTCTCGTTATAGTGAAAGATGCAGAATTTGGCAAATGCTACTAGCTTCCATATCTTATCATCGAAAGTGCAAATATACAATATCATAGCAAGATATCAGAGAATTTTCCTCTTCCCATTGTGTAGCATCCTTCCCTTTGGGGAATTACTGTCTTACCTGTATGTCATCCTGGTAAGGCACTTCCAGGTTTTACGGGAACAGTGATCAAGATCAGGCCAATTATGATTTCTCTTTCTTAACAGTGTTTGTCAAAGAATTATGCATGTAATCTAAACAGTGCCAGTGAGATATACTCTCAGATATTAATTTTAAGAAACAAGGAAAGAGGGAAGAAAACCCCCTCTAAACCTGCTAAACTATGAGATGTGATGTTGAGGACTCTGATGGTCATCTCACCTATTTGAATGCTGGAAGCCCATCTGTAGAGCTCACAAAAGGAGCCCTGCACAGTAGGAAGCAAAGCCAAGTCAATAGGAGAAGAGAGACCTGAATTCATTTTCCCCTTTCAAAGTCTCAATTTAGGCACTATATTTTCTTTTCTTAGAGCTAGTCTGAGATGTACTGGCATCATTTGCAGTCAAAAGTTTCCTAATACTTAATCTGATACTTGCAAGTAGGCTGTTACCTCTGACAAGCTCTAAAGTATGAAATTTTTGGAGTTGTCAGAAGGATGGGAATATGTTGGGTTAGTCAAAAAGTTCATTCAGATTTTTCCATAAGATGTTACGTTTATATAACATAATGAACAAACTTTTTGACCAACCCAATACATTCACTAACAAGTGGGCATTTGGCAATCTTTATTTGGTAATTAAGCACCTGGTTAAATTATCTCTTTGTGTGTGTGTGTGTGTGTGTGTGTGTGTGTGTGTGTGATGTGGAAAGACGTATATCATATGCCTACAGAGTTTGGATGTTTAGAGAACTAAGCAGAAAAATGTCAGACTGTAGAATTACGTTGACTCATTCTTGTGGCCTTTAATACTGTCTTGAAAGAAGCAGGGACAAAACTTTACTGAGAAGCACAGACCTTGGAGGGTCATTCAGACCATGTGAGAACTTTGGCTTTTGCTTTGAGTGAGATGGAGAGGCACTGAATGGTTTTGAAAAATAGAATGAGATGATCTGGATAATGATTCTAAGCCTCACTCTGGCTTTTGAGTAGAGAATAGACATAGAAATGCGAGGAAAGACCAGTTAAGAATCTATAATAATGACCCAGCTGAGAAATGGTGGTGGTTACTCACAGTGGATATAGTAAGAAATGGTCAGAGTTTCAGATAATATGTGTCAATCTAGATATGCTAACTATGAAAGATGATTAGCCAGTGGGAAATCTCATACTGATCATCCAGAGAAACTGAGTGACAGATAACCCAACATACCTATAAACACTGACCCCTTCCAGCTCCCTAAAGACCCTTGCCTGACCTTTTCAGCTCACTCAGTGGGAACAGTGCCAGACTGAGGTATTTCAGAGCCTTTGCTCCCTAGACAGCAGAATACTTAAGCATATTTCTCTAGGTTCCACTCAACATGATTTCCTGTTGTCATTCCAGCCAGTAAAGGTACAAGCGTTCAGAGATGCTGTTCTATTAAGTCTATATATTATAATTGTAGACCAAAAGAGCTGACAGATATTTTTTGACTGTTTATAAATGTATCTACTTAAACCTAAAAAATGTTTGAAGTATATTGTCAAATTGTTATTCTACTACTTAAACAGAATTTAAATGTTTATAAGAACTGCATGTACTTTTCAGTCTATGAAAGAGATAATCTATTTAAAGAAAATTTGCTTTTAGCCACACAGCACTATATATTTCTCTCTCTTGAGAATTGCATCATCAAACTCATTCAGTGGGGCATCTGAGAAGAATAAGAGTGCTATATGTTTATAATGAATATAATAATATATAAATAAAATGTGTTGCTGTCTCATTAATGAACAATAAGAAAATTAAGAAGAGTTTACGCCACATCTTTATCCATTCATCTGTCGATGGACACTTAGGTTTCTTCCATGTCCTGGCTATTGTAAATAGAGTTGCAGTGAACATTGTGGTACATGACTCTTTTTGAATTATGGTTTTCTCAGGGTATATGCCCAGTAGTGGGATTGCTGGGTCATGTGGTGGTACATATATACAATGGAATATTACTCAGCCATAAAAAGAAACGAAATTGAGTTATTTATAGTGAGGTGGATGGACCTAGAGTCTGTCATACAGAGTCAAGTAAGTCAGAAGGAGAAAAACAAATACCATATGCTAACACATATATATGGAATCTAAAAAAAAAAAAAAATGGCTCTGAAGAACCTAGGGGCAGGACAGGAATAAAGATGCAGACGTAGAGAATGGACTTGAGGACATGGGGAGGGGGAAGGGTAAGCTGGGATGAAGTGAGAGAGTGGCATGGACTTATATATACTACCAAATGTAAAGTAGCTAGTGGGAAGCAGCTGCATAGTACAGGGAGATCAGCTCAGTGCTTTGTGACCATCTAGAGGGGTGGGATAGGGAGGGTGGGAGGGAGATGCAAGAGGAAGGATATATGTATATGTATAGCTGATTCACTTTGTGATACAGCAGAAGCTAACACACCATTGTAAAGCAATTATACTCCAATAAAGATGTTAAAAAAAAGTGTTTACGCTATGCTTATTATAGCAAGCATTGTTAATTTGCACTAACATTTTGATTTTCACCTGTAATCTAGTGAGAAAGACATCTTAATGATGTAAAGCTAGATACAAAAAGGGAGTTAGACAATATTGTATTTCTTTTATTTAAGAGTTATTGCTGGATTTATGTATTTTAATGAAGAAAATTATTAATTGATTAAAAGCCTATTGGCCAAATGTTTTCCTCTCTAACTAACCATTTGCATTTCCCTTGAGTAAGCACTTTTGAAAGCTAAGCTATTTTCTTCTGTATACTACTAATTTTTAGGAAGCAACCATATGTAAAACATGGCAAACAATAATTCCATCAAAACCTCACTGGGAGTTCTCAGAAATTGACAGGCTGATTCTCAAATTCATAAGAAAATATGAAGGACATAGAAAATCCAAAACATTTTAGAAAAAGGAGAGCAAAGTTAAAGGATTTAAGCTGCCTGATTTCAAGATTTACCATAAAGCTACAGTAATTAAGATAGTGTACTATTACTTAAGTATTATACGTATATATTGGTGGCATAAAATAGAGAGTTCAGAAATACACCTGCACAGATATGGTCAATTCAGTTTTTATAAAAGAAATACAGTGGGAGAAATACTCAAAAAAAAGTGATGATGGGAAAGTTAAATATCCACATGGGAAAAAAATTTAACCTAAAAACTTAATTTACACATTTACAATACCTAATTCAGAGCTGATCATTGACCTAAATGTAAAAAGTAAAACTTTAAAGCTTCTAGTAGAGTACAAAGAAAAAAATTTTGTGACCATAGGTTAGGCAAATACTTCTTAGACTGGACAAAAAAATCATGAATTATAAAATCCAAAAAAATGATAAATGGGACTTCATCAAAGTTAAAATTATGATGCTCTTCAATAGTCATTGTAAGAAAATAAAAAGGCAAGCCATAGAATGGAAGGAAATATTTTCAAAACACATATCTGATAAAGGACTTGTACACACACACACACACACACACACACACACACACACATATAAAATGAACACTTAGAACTCAATAATAAGAACATAATCTAATAAAAATGAGGAAAAGATTATGTTCTTGATTATTTTTTCCTTCTTATGCTTTTAAGAAATTAGTAAAGTTTGGATAGTTTTTGAAAACTCTTTTCCATTTCAAAACAGTTTTATTTTCTGACATATATCCTGTATTTCTCCTTAGAGAGCTCTTTATACCATTACTTAATCAGCTCAAAGTCCAGAATCTCATCATCTAATTCAGGTCCATACATGGATAAAGCCCTTTAAGTTTGTTTTCTAAGTACAGCTCCTCAATTATAGTTCTGAATCTGTAGACCCTGGAAACCAAAAAGACATGTTGTCCGCCCTCAAAATACCTAACATTAATGGTGAGACAGGTATAGGATAACTGCTATAGACATTCAGTTTAGAAAGGGGGGAAGTGAGACAAGTAGTCACTTGTTTATAAGAATTCTAAAATATATGGAAATGTTAGGAGCTCCTTGATTATGCCTTAAGGCCTGGAAATAATTTTCCTTGGCACTCACATCTGATCTCTGGGCTCATGTTTTCACCCTCTGAGTCATTTTACCTATTGCAGGAAAGGTAGCACTTTTTTTTGTAGCTAAACAGATGTAGTAGCCTGCTTCCTGCAAGTAGAATCTGGAGGTCCAAAGGCCTCTTCTCTTTTGGTACATTCTTAATTTTAGCATCATGTGCTGTCTGGAGAGGCTGAAGATTTTTTAAACCGTCAAGTTTTGGCTCTTTTTTAAGTCTGTCTTTCAATTTATCTCTTTTTTCTTTCAGTTCACTATTAGCAACATGAAGAAGCTAGGCTGCACCTTCAAAACTTTTCTTATACATCTTTTTTCTTATGTATCTCTTTTCTTATACATCTCTTTAGGGAGATCACCCAGCTCATTAGGCATATGTTCTACTTTCTACACAATCCAGTTTAGTGTTGTTAATCTTTCTGCCACTAAGTAACAAGGATTCTCCTTATTCCATTTTTCAGAAAGATTTTCCTCTCTTTCTTGTAAGTCCTCACCCGTAGCATAAAGTCCTAAATTCCACAGACAGAATGTTGAAGGCATTTTAAGTTTTCACTAACACTCTCCTTAAAGTCCACTGCTCGGTTTCAAAGTTGTTCCCACGTTTTAGGTTTTTGTAATGGCAGTCCTCACATTCAGGCACCAAAATCTGTGTTAGTAATCTATTTCTGCCTAATAAATTACTCCAAAACTTAGTGGTTGAAAACAGCAAACTTTTATTATTTCACGGTTTCTGTCAGTCAGGAAGTCAGGCACAGATTTGCTGCGTATTACTGCTCAATGGCCTCTCAAGAGACTGCAATCAAAGTGTCAGCTAGGACTGCAGTTGTCTCATATTTCAACTAGGGTAGGATTCACTTCCAAGCTTACTTTCACGATTATTGACAGGCCTCAGAAAGTCTGTTTGTAGGCATAGTGATGTGGCCTTTCCACAGGGCTGCCAGCTGGTTTCCCACTGAGTGGGCAGTCTAAGACAGAGCAAGAAAGACTGCAGCTCTTCATGTCCGCTATATCATATTCACTAGAAATGAGCAAGTAAGTCCAGGCCATATTCAAGGGTAGGGTATTACACAAGGACTTGAATACCCATAGGCAGGGCCAATGGAGGGATGAGGTAGGGAACATCTTCAAGGCTGCATGCTGCAATAGTTTTGTCTGTAATATTGAGTTAAATATTACCCCCAATTGCAAGGTTTTTACCAAAGATGTTATATACTTTATGTCTTAAAGAAAAAATTACAAATCTTGAATGAATGGACGATTTTCTCAATGTATCTTGTAAGTTATAATTTAGCAGACTCTAATTAGATGTTGGTGAAGTTATCTTTTCTAGGTAACTTCATTTTAGGTCTTGTTTTGTATATGTATGCACTGTGAAAAAAGATCACTACTTAAAACATTATGATTTTATTAAACATGTATTTTGTATTGATTTTCCAATGTAAGAATTTCAATAATACTTGGCTTGTGCTCTCATGCTGTCACATCTTTTCATGTTGTGTTCATGTTTATAAACTAAATTTTCTTGATGTATAAGAATTTATATTCCACTCCACCCCAGTTCTGAGAACACATCCTGTATCAGTCAGGGTCCAGTAAAAAAAAAAAAAAAAACACAGAGATTTAATACAGGCATCTGTTTTCATAGGTGGAGCCCAACAGAGGATAAAAGGATCCTAAGGGAACCCAGAGAATCAAAATTGCATAAAGGCCCCACCGTTATTTGAGCAGGGAAACCAAAGGGAAGAAGTTATATCACCTGAGTCTAGGAATCCTGACTCTGATGCTCACACCTGTGATGAAGGGCTGTGATTGATGGAGTATAGAGAGCAGAGGAGGGGTGGGTACAAATTGGTGCTTCTGAAGCTCTAACGCCTCAGTTCATGTTTCTGGGCTGTTATGCATACTCCAGAGGGAGTGACACATGACTGCTGGGTGTGTCAAAAGATGCTGGAATCTGGACTTAACCTTCCTAACCAGAGAGAGGTCAACCAGACCAATGAGCTTGAAGCTCTTCTCCTCATTCCAGCTTTCTAATCTTCCACCAGTGATTACTACTAGGAGAGAGTAACTCTCAGCTGGTAAAGGAATTAGCTAAAGATAGTTTGCAGGTTTCCTACCCCAGCATCACTGAGCAGAGGATAGAAGGGTAGTCTTGACACCAAGAAACTAAAGGTCAGTAAGTGCTCCCTAACAGAAAGTGTAGTGCTTTGAGGTTAATAATGACCTGACCACAGATAAAGTTCTGTGAGCTCTTAAAATGTCATAATGTTTATTTTCAGGTTGATATTAAGAGCCTTGGTTCATTTACGTAGTGGTATAACAAAATTGTCTGCAATTGATCCAAAATCTCAGAAACAGAATGGAGAAAATACAAGAAATATTTAACGAGGATCTACAAGAACTAAAGAGCAAACAGCAGTGATGAACAGCACAATTACTGAAATTAAAATACTCTAGAAGGAATCAATAGCAGAATAACTGAGGCAGAAGAACAGATAAGTGAGCTGGAAGATAAAATGGTTACTACAAGCAACTATATGTCAATAAAATGGACAACCTGGAAGAAATGGACAAATTCTTAGAAAAGCACAACCTTCTGAGACTGAACCAGGAAGAAATAAAAAATATACACAGACCAATCAAAGCACTGAAATTGAAACTGTGATTAAAAATCTTCCAACGAACAAAAGCCCAGGAACAGATGGCTTCACAGATGGCAAATTCCATCAAACATTTAGAGAAGAGCTAACACCTATCCTTCTCAAACTCTTCCCAAAAATTGCAGAGGGAGGAACACTCCCTAACTCATTCTACACGGCCACCATCACCCTGATACCAAAACCAGACAAAGATGTCACAAAGAGAGTAAACTACAGGCCAATATCACTGATGAACATAGATGCAAAAATCCTCAACAAAATACTAGCAAACAAAATCCAACCGCACATTAAAAGGATCATACATGATGATCAAGTGGGGTTTATCCCAGGAAAGCAAGGAATCTTCAATAAATGCAAATCAATCAATGTGATATACAATATCAACAAAATGAAGGATAAAAACCATATGATAATCTCAGTAGATGCAGAAAAAGCTTTTTACAAAATTCAACACCCATTTATGATAAAAACTCTCCAGAAAATAGGCATAGAGGGAACCTACCTCAACATAATAAAAACCATATATGACAAACCCACAGCCAAGATTGTTCTCAATGGTGAAAAACTGAAACCATTTCCTCTCAGATCAGGACCAAGACAAGGTTGCCCACACTCACCATTATTATTCACATAGTTTTGGAAGTTTTAGCCACAGCAATCAGAGAAGAAAAAGAAATAAAAGGAATCCAAATTGGAAAAGAAGAAGTAAAACTGTCAATGTTTGCAGGTGACATGATACTATATGTAAAGAATCCTAAAGATGCTATTAGAAAATTACTAGAGCTAATCAATGAATTTAGTAAAGTAGCAGGATACAAAATTAATGCAAAAAAATCTCTTGCATTACTATACACTAATGATGAAAAATCTGAAAGAGAAATTAAGGAAACACTCCCATTTACCACTGCAACAAAAGAATAAAATATCTAGGAATAACCCTACCTAAGGAGACAAAAGACCTGTATGCAGAAAACTATAAGACACTGATGAAAGAAATTAAAGGTGATACAAACAGATGGAGAGATATACCATGTTCTTGGATTGGAAGAATCAACATTGTGAAAATGACTATGCTACCCAAAGCAATCTACAGATTCAGTGCAATCCCTATCAAACTACCACTGGCATTTTCCACAGAACCAGAACAAAAAATTTCACAATTTGTATGGAAATACAAAAGACCTCGAATAGCCAAAGCAATCTTGAGAAAGAAAAACGGAGCTGGAGGAATCAGGCTCCCGGACTTCAGACTATACTACAAAGCTACAGTAATCAAGACAGTATGGTACTGGAACAAAAACAGAAATATAGATCAATGGAACAGGATAGAAAGCCCAGAGATAAACCCATACACCTATGGTTACCTTATGTTTGATAAAGGAGGCAAGAGTATACAATGGAGGAAAAACTGCCTCTTCAATAAGTGGTGCTGGGAAAACTGGACAGGTACATGTAAAAGAATGAAATTAGAACACTTCCGAACACCATACACAAAAATAAACTAAAAATGGATTAAAGACCTAAATGTAAGGCCAGAATCTATCAAACTCTTAGAGGAAAACATAGGCAGAACACTCTATGACATAAGTCACAGCAAGATCCTTTTTGACCCACCTCCTAGAGAAATGGAAATAAAAACAAAAGTAAACAAATGGGACCGAATGAAACTTAAAGCTTTTGCACAGCAAAGGAATCCATAAACAAGATGAAAAGACAACCCTCAGAATGGGAGAAAATATTTTCAAAGGAAGCCACTGACAAAGGATTAATCTCCAAAATATACAAGCAGCTCATGCAGCTCAATATCAAAAGAACAAACAACTCAATCCAAAAATGGGCAGAAAACCTAAATAGACATTTCTCCAAAGAAGATATACAGATTGCCAACAAACACATGAAAGGATGCTCAACATCACTGTTATTAGAGAAATGCAAATCAAAACTACAATGAAGTATCACCTCACACCTGTCAGAATGGCAATCATCAAAATATCTACAAACTATAAATGCTAGAAGGGGTGTGGAGAAAAGGGAAACCTCTTGCACTGTTGGTGGGAATGTAAATTGATACAGCCACTATGGAGAACATTATGGAGGTTCCTTAAAAAACTGAAAATAGAACTACCATATGACCCAGCAATCCCACTACTGGGCATATACCCTGAGAAAACCATAATTCAAAAAGAGTCATGTACCACAATGTTCATTGCAGCTCTGTTGACAATAGCCAGGACATGGCAGCCACCTAAGTTGAGAGATGAATGGATAAAGAAGATGTGGCACATATATACAATGGAATATTACTCAGCCATACAAAGAAACAAAATTGAGTTATTTGTAGTGAGTTGGATGGACCTTGAGTCTGTCATACAGAGTGAAGTAAGTCAGAAAGAGAAAGACAAATACTGTATGCTAACACATATGCTAACACATATATATGGAATCTAAAAAGAAAAAGTTCTAAAGAACCTAGGGGTAGGACAGGAATAAAGACACAGACATAGAAAATGGACTTTAGGACACGGGGAGGGAGAAGGGTAAGCTGGGATGAAGTGAGAGAGTAACATTGACATATATACACTACCAAATGTAAAACAGATAGCTAGTGGGAAGCAGCTGTATAGCACAGGGAGATCAGCTCGGTGCTTTGTGACCACCCAGAGGGGTGGGATAAGGAGGGTGGGAGGGAGATGCAAGGAGGAGGCATTATGGGGATATATGTATACATATAGCTGATTCACTCTGTTATACAGCAGAAACTAACACAACGTTGTAAAGCAATTATACTCCAATAAAGATGTTAAAGGAAAAAAGAAAAAAAAATAAAAGAAAAGCCTTGGTCAACCTGGCAAGGTGCTCTCAGGAGTGTTGCCCATCAGATGATACCCAGTTGGTTCAAAAGAGCAAGGCCCTTGTCTCCTTATCTCTTTCAGTCTGGATACAGGTTTCCTGGGAAGGGCATGAAGTTGGGTGAGGTTAGGTGTTTGCAGCTGCGGCAGGCTCTGAAGAACTTACGAGCTGGAAGCTGTCTGCTGACTTTCCTCTCCACTGTTATGCAGTCAGCCTTCCTTGTGGGAGATCTGGTGGTACATCTCTATATTTACCAAAAATGTTGAAATAGTATTTCTTCACTGTGGACGATTGTTAAGTTTTTAAAAATTTCAATTAAATTAATGTAGTGTCCAATATTCAAACAAAATACAAATTGTAGAACCACAGTTCCTCACACAACCATAAAACACAATGGAAAGAAAATAAAATGAATGTGATATCTCTGTGTCCTCATATTGTTCTGAAATAATTGTGCAATAAATTGTGCAAAGCTATTTTACAAAAATAATACAGGATGCAATTAAGGATGTTAGAGCTCTTTTGAAGGATATAGACATAAAGTCCAGGTATAATGGGTAAAATTTATGATTCAATTACCCCAAATATTCAGTTTCTTCATTGCAAATATATACTGTTCAAACCATGTTTGGTCTAATTATGAATTCATACTGAAACCAAAAATAAACTCATTGATGAATTATAACATATTTCAACATTAATATTGAAGTATATTTAAATATACTGTATCCTCAGATTCATTTTGGAATCTACATATATTTTTAAGCATTAAAACTTTCTGTTTACATATATCCAAAACCATAAAAATAGTTTTTTATTCAGAAGGTAACTAGCAGGGGGTTATCATTTTGAGAAATGAATTAATTATTTACTATGTAAAATGATCCCTTTTATTTTAAAATCTAAAGAGAATGAATTAGACTTTTTGTTTGCTTCACTTTGCAAATCCTATTACTGCTGGGTATACAGCTCAGGTGCTATTTTGCAAGGGCCATTCTCAACTAGTCATCTCCAACTCCATGACTTAGTAATAAGCTTATTCAAAAGTTGCTGCGAAAACTCTGATGTTCAGATTAAAAGATGCAAAGTCTAAAATAATCTTAAACCTGGCAGAAATAGGTGACAAATCTAAGGAAACCTATTATATAAGAATGTCCCATTCTTCACAATGTTCACTTTGAGGACTAAAAGTGACTCTTTAGAGATCTGGAGCTAATCTTCACCTAAGAAATGATGTGCTTTAAACACAAAGGAACAGATATGGTATATTGTTGCCAATTCTACAAGATTTCTTTATGTGAATATTTTATATTGCAATACCAAATGAAGCAATTCAATTTTTATAAGAATTTTGGTATTATTTATTATACCACATGTGTATTTAAATCATTAGAATATATTAATATGGCAAGATTATTTTAGGATTGATATTTTTCCAACAATATTTATAAGTCCATTCCAGTTATATTTAAATATGTATATGTAAATATGAGTTTATGTATGCTTTTGGAACAATGGGTCTTATGCTTTTGGATATGGACATGTATGGATGGTTTGAATATGATGTATGTGGGAATGAGAGAAGATGGGAGGTGTCTGTAAGTGGATCAGTGTTTACGAAGTTGATGTAGTTATTTTTAACACTGTCCCCTATGTCTATAATTATCCATATTTATGCATGTCTGCATGGGAGTGTTTGTGTGATTTTTAAATCAAATTCTATAACATTCATAGATTTAAATTAATGTTTGTATTTATAGAATTATAGTAGATTTAAATATAACATTAATTGGTTTACATTGTATTTAACAAGTGTAGTGACAAGTTTTAAAATCATTGTGCTTGTCTGTATGTTTATTTGAAGCATTGAAGGAGATTGAAAGAAGTCTGATTTATTAGATGTAAAAGAGTTTTTCAAACATTTGGAAGTAGGTATTGCAAATGGTTGAGAGAAATAGATTACATTTTCAGATGTAGTTTGAAATGTCTTACAGAATTGATAAAATTAAGTTTGTAAACATTACTAGATATTTAGGGAAATTTACTCATGGAAATGAAAATGAAAATTAATTGGGCATTAAATTTGATTCCACTTATCTAAGGTTTCTAAAATAGTCAAACTCATAGAAACAGAGAGTAGAATAGTGGTTGCCAGGGGCTGGGGGGTTGAGGGAAATGGAGAGCTGTTGTTCAATGGATGCAAAGTTTCCGTTATGCTAGGTGAGTAAATTCTAGAAATCTGCTGTATAATAGTGCCTATGGCTAACAATAAGGCATGGTGCACTCCAAAATTTGTTAGGAAGGTATACCTCATGTTAAGTGTTCTTACTGAAAAATTAAACAACAATAAAGGGACACAAGAAAACTTTGGGAGGTGTTGGATATGTCTACTACCTTGATTATACTGATGGCATCACAGATGTTTACTTGTGTCTAAACCCATCAAATGGCATATTTAAATATGGTAGTTTTTTGTATACCTCAATAAAGTTGTTAAAAAAACAAATTTTCCAAATAAAGGTATTTAATGATAACCCACATTACTATATTTATAATTGAATACACCAGATTATAAACCATGTTTAGGAGTTTAAAAGGAAAATAGTTTTTTAAATTTGTAAACTGAATAAATTGAGAACTAAAGAAAATACAAGCAACCATAAAAGTTTTTTACCAAACACAGATACCACACCTCCCTCCCCCGCCCCCGCCCTCCCCATCCCCCGCAATACCATAATCTCAAATAATGAGTAGGTAGAAAGCCTGGGAAAAATCCTCAAACAACCACAGCTGTGATCAGATGAAAGGTGATTTCTTTGTCTATAAATGGTTTCTTTTTCCTCACAGGCCATCCCCAACCCCTATCTTGGATAGCAGGCAAAGGAAAATCAACAAAAGCGCTAGACTTAGTATAGATAAGTGATTCAAGAATCTTTTAAGGAAACATTCAGTCTCTCTAGGTAAAATGCTTGGTCTCTCAGGCTTCTCAGACTTTGTCTACAAATGACAAGAGGTGTGTGGAAATATGGTTTATGGGATCTCTTATTAAGGTGAGGCACAGAACACTTCTGTCATTTGTATCCTCTGGTCACTGCCCAGATAGCCTTTGCAACAAAAGTCCATGCCAGAGTAACAAAGAACCTGATCTCCGTGTCTTAAAAGGTGCCCACTGACAGCGCTTGTCCCTCTCAGGCTTCCTTTCATCCTGAGTGGAAGAGGAGCCCTCTTTACTTCTCTGTCATATTTTTCTTCGGGCACCTGCTTTTTGGGACCCTGCTATTTCAGGGTCCCTGACTACAGACTTGACTCTGAACCAGTCATGTCCACATCACATGGGACTCATGGGAGGCTCTGTTATATAAACAAGGCAAAGATGGCCTCTGTCTATTGGGCCTATGGTGATTATTTCTTCATAGCAGGCTGGGGCCCATTAGCTCCAAAGCCCACAGGCACCAAACTCAGATTTTTTAGATTACGCCATTTAGAGACTGTTTGCTTTGCATACCCTGCAAAACTGCACTCAACACCTGCTAGCCATCTGTATGGTAAACCTCAGTCTATAAAAGACCTCAGATGGCTGCTGTCCTTCAGAGTGTCTGACCCAGAGGCTCACCACTGTGCTGCTAAGCAAAATCGCCTACACTGACACAATTCTACTAGTTAAGTTAGAATTTAAAATATTCTTTTAGAGCCACATGATGTTTGGTCAATCAAATCATTTTTCTCTTTCTTTAATAATAAGAATAATAAGAACTCATATTTATTAAATGCTTGTTAAATTGGGCATTTTCCTAAGTATTTTATATATATTGACTTTATTCTCAACAACAAAAATATCAACTTTGCTGTAGGTCCTAGCATTATTCCAATTTAAAGATGAAGCAACTGAATCACAGGGAGGTTAAGTAATTTGTCCAAGGTCACAGAACCAAGATCCAAACTGAGGCATACTTATCTTAGATGCTTACAACCTTGCTTTCATTGAATTTCACTTTCCCAGGCCGTCATCTTTTATTAAAATTATAGCAAGACAAACAGAATACAAAAACCAAAGCAAAACAATACCCTCTATTTACTTCTGTTTTAAAAATTCTCTCCAAAAGAGTTCTCGTTATATCACCTTAGATGAACAAGGCAAATATAATAGCTGGTCTTCTTTTATACATATAACATATGTGTATTATATAATATACTCTAGGTAGATAGATAAATGAATGGATGGATGATATATATGGGGGAAAGGTGGGGGAGACATTGACAAAGATAATGATCTTTCTTCTGTCTTGCCTCCCTATAGTTCATGCTGCTAAGAGTAGCCAGTATAATACTTTCAAAATAAAATCAAATCATTGCTCTGCTCAAAGCATGTCATGGTTTCCATTTCACCAATATGGCCCTGTTGTTTTTGGAACATGCTAAGAATGCATTGACATGTGTGTGACACTTCAGAAAGTTCCTTCTATAAAACACACTCTTCTACCTTTCCCTGTGACTTTTCCCCTATTTTCAGGTCTATGTTCAAAAGTTACTGTGTAGAAGTTCTTCTTGGACTATTCTATATATAGAACACTTCTCTCTGCAGTATGGCTAACTCTTACTTTGCCCTAATCTTCTTTATAGCATTTATATGGCTCCATAATGCAACTATAAAACCAGGGACCATGTCTATTTGGCTTACTGTTGTATCCCCAGTGTTTAAAATAGTGACTAGACAGTTTTCAGCACTCAATACTTATTTCTTATGTGAATAATGTATTTATAGCTAACTTTGAAGAGATATTAAATGAGGTGCTAGGTGTTATGTTTAAGTGGTTTAAATACATGCTACATAACCATGACAAGAATTTCATGTTATAGAGAGAAACAACCAGCTTATAAGTGGCAGAGATAGGACTTGATCTGAGGCAGTCTGATTTTAGAGACTACACTATTTATCATCATATCAAACTACCAGACTATGAGAAATTTCTTTTAGTGTTTAAAACATGATTCCCTTCTTTGAGGTTTCGGTATTGTTCATGCTTTCAATTAAAGAGAGCAAATGCAATTAACATTTATTTTTACCCTGGCTGAGAGACAGTTTAAAATTTGGTTTGTTCTCCAGTCATTAATTTTTTCAATGCCTTGGAATATGTGCCTGTTCTAAATACTACTCCAAGTTGTTGTTTTTTTCTGGGAAAAAATGTGGTAAATTAAAAAATTATAATTTGCCTTTAGGATCTCTAATCTGCTGATCTTGTGTTATGCCTTATTTGTGACTTGCATTGCATTCACTGTCTTCTGGGAAACTCCAGGCTTTGATTTTTCCTCCTCAGTATCTTGTAGTACATTCATGGTTATTTCACTTAATTTTGTGCACACTTTTCCTACTTTACAATGTAATTTTAATTCTAATTACATATTTAATGTTACTTTCAATTCCACATATAAACTCCAGAAAAAATGCAAAAGAATATATGTTACTTGGGCTTTATTCAGCAGTTGACAGTATAAGTTGGTCATAAAATTCTGCACTAATTTTTTACTGCTTTCTCACTGAGAGATTGAATATATAAATGGACAATAGCCAAAGTGTTACCAACCTAGGTCCTTGGACTCCTTAATCAAATAGAAATTGATAGAGGTCAGATGAGAAACTTAAGCAAGGCTTTACTGGGACTCCTGCTTCAGCAAGAGGGAGTGAAAACAAGTAACAGGTGCCCTTGCTTGCTCCCCCAGGGTGGGGCAAGCTGGTTCCTTAAATGTGGTGAGAGTAGGGGCAGATGGGTGGGTGAGCCGGAAGGGTGGCTTAGGTGGTCTGCGTACCCCCTTGGTGGTGCTGTGTGCAGGGATCATGTGCAGTACCCTGCTTTTGCTCCTGGAACCTCAGACGTGTCAGTTGGTTTTTGGCCTTTTTCTATCTTACTGTTCATAATTTGCCCCAACTGTGCATGCATGCAGTTATTTTTAATCCCTTATAGTTTCTTTGTATTCTGTTGCTCAAGAAGGAGACGTCTGTCCAGGGGCAAGCACTCCAGTAAAGGGTCCCGGTCCCAGCCTATCTCAAAACCATATATAAAAGTAGAATTCTGACCCTCAACCTGCAGCAACCAGTCCAGGAAGCTAAACAACAGCCTCAGTAGCCATTGACCCAAAACAGCCAGGACTTGATCAGTAACGGAGGCTTCTCTAATTTTTGCCCCTGCTTCCAACTTAGGATCAACCAGAGAAAGCCAAGTGTGCTCCCCTAACCAATTGTATAGGTTGCTCCACTTCTAGTTAGTCTGCTTACGGCTTCTCCAGGGCAACAGCCTCCAATCAGAGGATACTGAAGCCTTCCTTTTTTTTTCTTTCCATATAAAGCTTTCCCATTCATCTGTCTGCCTTTGAGTCTCTGCCAACAAAAGGGTTGATGGCTGACTCCCTTGCTATAGCAGGCTCTGAATAAATCTCATTTGCTCATTCTCATTTGGGTTGTCTTAGTTTATTTCCACAGTTCCTTTATCAGTACCCTGACAAATTTATTTTAATTGCTTCTAGAATATGTGTTCCTAATTTTATATTTAAAATGTAGACTTTCACGTATTTATACACTGTATTCATGAAAAACCATTCTTGAGACTGTAACTATGGAGAGAGTGGCAGACAAGGACAAAGCCCCCCACTTCTGGGACAGCCATGTTCATATGCATATCAGCATTCCTAAAGTAGGTGCTGCCATTCAGAGCCCACAGCTGAGGCACATTTTAGGCGCCTCAGCTGAAACCTTCTTGCTAAAATATTTGCTCCACTCTGACTCAGCACTTTTTCACTCCTACCACATCTCCCTCCCCCTGCTCCTGGCCACCTGGGTCTATAAAAGGCAGGAGGGTTTCTTTTTCTTTCTTTCTTTTTCAGGATCCTCAGCCTTGAGATGATTTCCCCCACTGTGCTGCATATCATCTGACTGACCCTCTGCCGGTACCCTTCCACGGGGAAAAATGGAACATTGGCTAGCCTATACTTTTCTTTTTCTTTGCTTCTTGCCTGCACTATCGCAGTATCATGGGGAAAATTGTGTCCCCGAACAATTCATATGCTGAAGTCCTAACTTCCAGTACCTCAGAATGTGACTGTATTTGGAAATATGGACTTAAAGAGGTAATAAGTTTAAATGAGGTCATTGGCATGGACTCTAATCCAGTATGACTGGTGTCCTTATAAGAAGAGAATTTTAGGACAAAGACACACAGAGGGAAGATCACATGAAGACATAGGGAGAAGATGGTTATCTACAAGCCCAGGAGAGAGGCCTCAGAAGAAACAACCCTGCTGACATCTTGATCTCTAGCCTCTAGAACTGTAAGTTTAAACCACCCAGTCTGTGGTATGGTTTAGGCAGTTATGGCAGTGCTAACAAACACACACAGTAAGTGAACAAAGCCTTGATTGTTACTTTTGGTTTGGCTCATTGTCGGTAATCTACCACCTTGACACCTGGCAGCTCAACAGTTTTTCTCTTCATTGTATAATGTTTTTTGAGGAATACTTTAAAAAAAAAAATTATTTGGTTGCGCCGGGTCTTAGTTGAGGCATGTGGGATCTTTTAATTGAGGCATGTGGGATCCACTTCCCTGACCAGGGATGGAACTGGGTCCCCTGCATTGGGAGTGTGGAGTCTTAACTACTGGACAACCGGGGAAGTCCTTGAAGAAAACTTTTTTTTTTTTTTCCCCGGTACGCGGGCCTCTCACTGTTGTGGCCTCTCCCGTTGCAGAGCACAGGCTACGGATGCGCAGGCTCAGCGGCCATGGCTCACGGGCCTAGCCGCTCCGCGGCATGTGGGATCTTCCCAGACCGGGGCACAAACCCGTGTCCCTTGCATCAGCAGGCAGACTCTCAACCACTGCGTCACCAGGGAAGCCCAAGAACACTTTTTTTAATGAAGTCGCAGTTTACAATTTTTTCTTTTATGTTCCATGTTTTGTTAATTTATCTAAAAAATCTTTATTAGATTACAAATAAACTGTTTTCTTTAAGAAATTTTATCATTTTTAGTTGAATATTTAGGTAGGCTTTTCATTTTGAGTTCATTTTTTCTTCATGGCATGAGAAAAGGGAGAATGCTCAATCTTTATGCATACAGATTAAATTTAATTGCTTTGGCATCTTTGTCAGAAACAAATTGACCCTATATATGTGGCCTATTTCTGGATGTTCCATTTTGTTACATTGATGTATATTATCTTTTCACTGATACCAAACAGTTTTGATTTTGTAGCTTTATTCTCAAAATTAGGTGGAATAAGTCTTCCAGATTTTGCTTTTTATTCAAAATCATTTTTGAATCAGCTTGTCGACTTGTATGATTGGAATTGTATTTAATGCATAGTTGAAATGGGAGGCGTCACTATCTTAAAAATACTAAGTGTTTCAGTCCATGAGTATTGAATATTTCTCCACCTAGTAGTCTTTTATTTTCTATCATTAACGATATGTAATTTACATTGTTGAGAAATAGTGCATCTTTTGTTAGACTTTTCATGAATATTTTATTTTGTGTATAGTGAATGGAAATTTAAATATTTTATTTTTTTAATTGTTGCCACTAGTTAACAAAAGTACAACTGATTTTGGTATTTTAATCTTTTATCCTTGAATTTTGCCGTATTAATTCATAAATATTAGTAGTTTTCTTGTGGATTCCATGGAATTTTCTATTTAAACAATCATACTATCTGCAAAAGGTTTACTTCTTACTTTCCTGGCTTTATCTTTTATTGATTTTTTTTTGCCTTATTGCAATGGCTAGGGCCTTCAGAACAATGTTGAACAGGAATGTTGAAAGTGGGAATCATTACCCTTTTCCTGATTACACAGGGTAAATATTCAGGTTTCCTTCATTATTGAAAATCTAGGCTGTAGATTTTTTTTTAGATTCATTTGATCAGATTGAGGAAGTTTCCTATTTTTTAACAGCCTTGTTGAGTTATCATTTATATGTATGCTGCATGTATTTAATGTGTACAGTTTGATGAATTGGGACATATGCAAACACCTTTGATACACCTTTGATACCATCACGACAATCAAGGTAATATACATAGCAGTACCTTCCAGAGTTTTCTTGTTTATTTATTTATTGTGGTGAGATATTAACATGCGATCTACCCTCTTAAATTTTTAAGAGCGCAATACTGTATTGTAAACTATATGTACTATGTTGCGCAGCATATATTCTAGAATTTATTCATCCAGTGTAACTGAAATTTTATGCCCATTAAATAACAATTCCCCATTTTCTCCATCCCCCCAGCCCCTGGCAAACACTGTTGTATTCTTTGCTTTTGAGAATTTGACTCTGTGTGTGTGTGTCGTATCAATATAAGACACCTCTCTCTCTTTTTTTTTTTTTTTTACCAAGCATAAACAACTGTCTCAATCTTATTTAACATTTTTAAATGACTATACAACTTTCTATAATACACAATACAAAAAAAGTGCAAAATATTTACCATAAGCATGTGGTTATGAAAGTGAATACCCACAGCGGTTGCATCATCAACCCAACTAAGCACTTTTACTCATTTAAAGAAGCCACAGCGTTTTTTGAAAGTTTGTTGGACGTTAACAGCTGCTCTACATCTTCTCCCACTACCGTCTTCAGAACTGGTTCATATTGCTTAGCACATAACCACTAGGGGTTAAGAAGGTGGTAAAAAACACCACGAGGGCAATAGCCACCTCTACGGTCGACACGGGGTGCTGGCGGGGAGGCTCCGAGTGGGCCAGGCGCTGACCAGGCTGCAGGACCAGCAGGGTCATGTGGCAGCTGGGAAGTAGGCAGAGAACCGGCAGGCGTGGCATGACTCGGCTGAGGCACAGCAAGGCGAAGACGCGAGGCGAGGAGATGCAGGAGAGCCAGCTAGTGGTGTAAGTTCCAGACTGAGCTTGAATGCAGGAGAATACTGATGTCCCAGCTTGAAGACAGTCAAGCAGTTAGAAATAAGTTTTCTTATTCAGTCTTTTAGTCTATTCATTCCTTCAATGGGTTGGTTGAGCCCCATTCACATTGGGGAGGACAGTCTGCTTTACTTGCTTTTATTAATTCAAATGTTAATCTCATCTAGAAACACCCTCACAGACCCATAAATATGTTTGACCAAATATCTGGCCACCCCGTGGGCACCAGTCAAGTTGACATAAAACTAACCACATCAGGAGCTCAGATGATTGATTTGAGGCAGTTGCTTCTTCATACCTGCAAGGGAATCACAGTGTTGATATTTTAATAGATTGCTTTACATAGTGAAGAAAATGTTTCAATGCATGATTTTATTTTCTTTGCTAAGGAGCCCTATCTATCCTTACAGCTAAATGAGTAGAAGAGCACTGATTATTGTTAGAGAAGTATCCTTTATTATTAGCATGGTTTACTTAAACTCTTTCCCAATGCAAGACAACTGGGATTAGCTAGTTTAACTAGATTGCTAGATTTTCAATGTATGAGCTCGAGTAATAATTCCTAACTAGTACAATTGCAGTTGTATATACAATTAGTTTCATAAATTAAGATGTTTAACTATTGAAGCATAAGCAGGTGGTTAGGTTAATAAAGTAGTGTAACCAAAAATCTTTAATTTAGGCAGTGGTGATAAATTTAGTTTTACTCTTATGATCCATGATAAAAAATTATATAATATATAATTTTCTTCCAATAAGAATAAAACAGTTGAATATGGACCAAAAGTTGGTGCTGAAACAAAGTAAACCAAGATAGAATAAAGGTTAACTTTTATACTAAGACAGGCAGAACTAGCATAACTCAGATCAAGCTAGATTTTTTAGATTTCCGTGGAAGAATAACAAAACAAACTAAATATTCAGTTAAATTTAATAATGAAATGAACCTCCCCAAGTTCATGCAAAATGACCAACCATCATAGTATTGTATCAGAACTTCATGACCCGCAGTAGACTGATAGAACCCCTTAGTCTATTTCAGGTCTTCCCAGCTTCTACATAGATTAAGAATTGGTCTTCACACCCTTTTATACCTATATTTATATCTATATTTATGTGTATGTGTGTGTATATTTATATATGTGTGTGTGTATATATATATATATATATATCAAAACTTAACAAATAATATACCTATATACTTTTCATACTAAGAGACTGGAAATTTTGTAACATCTAGGCCTGAGACATCAGTCTTAACTTCGTGTTCCAGTTTTACTCAATTTGTGACACATAATATGTGTTAAATCAGTTTTCTAAGTGAAAATGTAACATCATATATCCATACTCTAGAAATTGTAAAAGACAGAATTATGGGATTATTCAGGTAATCTAAAATATGCCAATCTACATCCCATAGTATACTTTCAAATTACTTTAGTTTTAACTTTAGCATTCTTATTTTATAGGTTGTTTCTAACTTCTGATTATTTAAAATATTTTGTGTTATAAGGGAGGACAATTACATTCATTGAAAAGAAATTTTCTAATACGCATGTGACTTTGAGTGATTCTCAAAATTTGCAGTCAGGAACCTTTTAGATCTATTGTTTTGAACACCAAAGAAGAGAGTGCTATTACTGAAGTCATTTAATATAATCCACTTTGACCATTGCCAGAATACTGTTTACATGTTTTCTCTCTACTTCAAAATATACTACTCCTTATACAGATAAGTTTTATAGTCACTCACCAATATAATAATAAATTGTCATGACTATGAAAAGGAAAATTCTTTACCTATAATGATAAACTATCAAATTAAATAACAAATTTTGACCCACATCCTTAATATGAATTTTTATTTCATTTACCTATGCTTAATGATAATTTGAGTATTTTTAAAATATTCCATAGAAAATATTTATTCTAAAATTTTAACTTAGTAGACCAGACAAAAAGAACTCATTATATTATATGTAGCACAAGCAGAACTCTTTGCCCATTTGAAAAGATGAATATATTAGTTATGTACCTGGTGTAACATACTCTAAAACATAATTTAAGGGAGTGGCTCTCAAAATTTTCTCTCAGAAACTTATAAAATTCTTAAAAATTGTGGAGACCCTTAAAGTGGGTAAATTCTATCTATATTTTTCATATTAGAAATTTAAATGGAGAACTTTTAGAATATTCATTTAAAATAGGTATTGTATATAATATAAAACAATATAATTAAAATGAATATATTATGAAATATTTATAAAATATTCTATATATTTATATAACTATAAAAATAACTTTAAAACAAAAGTAGCAAGAAGAGTGGCATCTTATCATTTTAGAAATCTCATGTTTGGTTCAATAGAACAGAGCTTATTCATTCAGTTGTAATATACATCACGTGGTCTGGAATACTTAAGAAAGTAGCATGAAAAAGGCAAACTTGTTCTTCTTCCCCTCCCCCTTCTCTTCTTCCTCTTCTTCTTCTTCTCTTCTGCTGCTTCATATTACTGTTATTATTATTGAGAAAATAATTTTTACTTCACTGACCATTTTATGAGATATAGAAAACCAAGAAGTGGCCTTTTAAGTTACCTATTAGTTTTCTATAATCATGTTGTACTATTCAACAGCTATGGAAAAATTCTCCAATTTGTCCTCAGTGTCAGACCTTTGGGGTATAAAAATTCTTATCAGTATGTACCTGCTGGGCATTTAGTAGCTCAAGCAAGTTGACAAGATTGTTAGCACTCTCAGAATACAGAATTTCTCCACAAATAATATATAATGTGGTTTTATATGCAGAAACTTATTTCAGTTGATACAGTAAAAAGATATAGGATAAAATACTGATGAAAACATGCAAGTTAACAGAAATTCCTTTGTAATCATTTCCTTTCTCCATTATCTATTATAAGCTTTTTTTCCCTACCATTAACTTATTTCCAAAAGTTGGTGTATTAGTGTAATGATAATGACTTTGACAGTTATTCTGTGGAATTTTCCCTTTTCACAGTCTAGCAAACAGATTGCAAATGACTGCTATGTAGCATTAGGCTATTATTTACCCTTATGAAATTCATGGTCTCATATCAAGTGGGGCAATAATTCCTTTTTTACTGAGTCCAAGATCATACTGCTCGCTTCATGACAGGCCAATAAATGAGAGACAAGTTGTTGGGGCAAGGACTAGTGTCTTTATTTGGAAATCCAGCAGACTGAACCAAAAAGATGGTGGACTAGTGTCCAAAGAGCCATCTTACCCGAGTTAGAATTCAGGCTTCTTTTATGCTAAAAGGTTGCAGACTTCTTGGTGAAGAAATCCTTTGTTCTTGCAGCTGTCCTTCACAATGTTCTTGTGAGCCTCCAAGAAGGCAAATGTTATTTTCTGTTTTGCAACTTTTTATCTCTATATAAATGGAAAAGTGTTATACCTTTAAAGGTCAGAGCCTATCATGTATATTTCAGGCTATAGGTAACATTCTTTTACAAAGGTGCACAGGCAACAGAGCACAAGGGTTAGAGCTAAAGGAATAGATCCAATATGAAGTCAGGTTTGTTTTTCTCTGTTACACTCTCATATCCATCTTACATAGTTATTAAATATATTAATATACAAAAAATATAATGTAAACTATAAGGTGATATCCAAATATAAGCTATAGTTATTTCAATGAAATATGAACACAGTGCATCTTAGTCGTTGACATATGTAAATTCAAGACACATACCTGGATCCAGGAATAGATGATGCCTTGATCTCTAATATCCAAATATTAGTGTGAAAATATGATTCCAGGTCGATGGTTGAAAAATACCTGTTGGGTAGTTGCCTGGTTTCTCTAGTGAAAATGACATTAGAAAATTCAGTCTAATTATAGATCCTTATAGATTAGTGGTTGCTCAAAAATACAACTAGTTCTGAAGTCCCTTTGGGAAGTTTTAATTTTATCATAGTAGTATAACTTGTGATAGTTGATAACTGGGGAAGTGTGTGTGTGTGTAAAATGATGAATTACCTGAAAGCTTCATATTGGAACATACTCTATTTCCACAGCCCCTAGCTGTTCTAGAAACATGGCAACTGCTGGAGATTCAATATAATTTTATTTTTTTGCATCAATTTTATGAATTTAGTATATTACTTATTTATATTAAAGGACACTCTGGACTCTTTGCCTACAATGGGAAGTGGAAGTTAACTGCTTTGTGGTAGCAGCAATGGACTGCATTCTGTCACTCAATTGTTATCAGTGACCTAAGTGAAATAAGATAGTTTCTTGGTAGTGAATTCAAAAGGAAAGCACTTAAATGTTTTCCACAGGAATCTTAGTATGCCTTTGTGAGCATAATATAGCTGATATAGTGGCAACCTAATTTCCCTGTGAGTATTCACTTTAGCCATACCAGCTGCTAGTCTCTACCACTAGCTTTGATATTACCACAGCTTTGACATTAAATAGAGATAGTCATTTTTGTAAAGAAGTAAATTGCTTTATTTATTACTGATGTTGCTTGCCTCATATATTGAAACACTTTGTCACAGCTGGAGAATGCAGCTGCTTTCTTTTTCCTTATACTGCAATAAAAAATAAATAAGTGAAATACACTAGAGAGTAAAATAGTTTATTCAGTGTTTAAAATAGGCTGTCAGCAAGTTAGAATTATATAATTTTCAGAAAATGAGTATATAATTTATAGCAAAACATATTGATAATGATCAATTATCTGATTGTGTTATAGTATTATTTTGAAACTCTTATTTCTTAGTTAAGACAATACCCTATTTCAAACTTTTAAAGAAATTGAAGCTTGTGAATTTTGGAATCTTTTGTGTAATCATCGATAAAAGATGATCAGATGTAAAATTTTTATAAATATATAATATCAGAGCCTGGCACATATTAGCAACGGGAGTCTTAAACACAAAATATAATTGTTCTGAATGATGTGATGAAACTGTTTAGAACATCAAAAAGTGATTTATCTAAACCACACTTCTCAAGTCAATAAAAAACTAAACTCATACACTCTAACTAAGAGTTCTCTAAGGTCAGGGATATTTAGACTTGGTGTTCTAAGCTCAGAGGAAATTCATGTGCTCCACAAGGAATGTATATAAAACTGTCTTGATCATGAACTGAACTGATTAAACTCTAGTGTATAAAATCTTTTAGCTGATCTGCTAGGAAGTTTCCAACTAAAACTACGTAATAGTTTTCTAATAAAATTTTAAAATAAGAGTAAAAATAAAATAATAACTTCCCTTTCCATCTATGACAGAGTAATGAACTGGATTTACCCTTTCTCCTTCGGCAAAAACAAAATCTGAAGGCAGACAAAAAATATGAAATAATTGTTTTTGGACATTGGACAAAATGCAGTGTAAGTCTGTGATCCTTTGAGAAGAGAAAAGTGAACAACATGATCCTGTGATTTTTTCCAAATTATTAGCTGGAAATAGTTTTCTCACTGCAAGGCAGAAAGGGCTTCCAGGTGTGGAGTGGGGCTAGGTGAGATTTTTACCTTTTCCTCATGTTTTTATAGAGTATGGAACATGTGCACAAGACTCAATAGTGGAGTGAATATTTCTGGCCTGTGAAGGAATATTAGGGCATTGAGGATATTTGATCTGAATGAAAATTATCTGTGAATTATACAATTCATTAATTTTAGAAAAAATTGAAGTAATGGTAAATTTAACTAAAATTCATCAACATACAGCAAAGTAGCTGTTATTTAGAATAAATAGTTGTAAATCTGGCTTTAAATTTTATGATCTATGACCTTGGGTAAGTCTATTAACTTTTTTCGATCTCAGTTTTCTCATCTGTAAAGTGAAATTGCTAAACAAAGTCAGTAGTTGATAATAATTGAGAGTAATAACAGTTATTGAGCATCATCTACATGCTTCAATAATTCTTCCACAACATCTCTGTGAAATGGGAATTCTTAGTATCCCATTGTACAGCAAGAATAAGTAACCTGTCCCAGGTACTGGGTGACAGAGAGAAAATATGCACCCAGGTGTGTTTGTTTCTCAACTCTCTGTCATTATTCACCACATTATAATATTTAAATATGGATTAACCAGAACCCACGTGTTTTGACATGTACTCCATGATAGATAATGTAATAACAGAAGTAGTAGATAATTAACGTAATAGCAGAAAGGAAGATCAATATAGCTATTCACTTATTAATTTTAACCCCAAGAATATTTTATAAAAGAAAAAAGTAAATGCTCCTCAGAGCTAAAACAACTGTTTCAATTTCCCATATCACTTTCCAGACTTCTACTTATATACATGCATATTTATAAATATTTCTTTACATGTTTTTATATCTGACTTCCAGATTCTTTTCTATGATGGTGATATAATACAGTTCTTTATATTGCTTATATTTCCATCAGTTGTACAGTTATTTTTTTTGTTACAGAAGACATATTTGTATTTTCATTTTCTACAAATTTATTTATATAATTACTATGGAACTGAAAGTTCAGTGATTTAAAAATTATGCTATTTGGTACATTTAGATATGTTTTTCATTTATCTTTCATGTTTTGTTTATATTAGCCATACTACCTATTTTACATTATTGTGATTATCAGTTAATATATATTCCTTGTATTCTATACTGAGCCAGAGGCTGCAAACTGTTTTACTTATTTCTGTATTACCCAATGTGAGCAGTGCCTGAGATGTAGTAGAAGCTCAGTAAATATTTGAAGCCATCCCTCTTCGTGGCATTCAAGAGCATCAGGATATATATCTAAAATCCTGTGTGCAATTTAATTTAGCTTTTGAGATCATCAACATAGAATTTGTAGTTTGCATATATTGAGGTGAAAAGTCATAACTACCTCTTGTCTCTCTTAACTCAGATCTTTCTGGATGCAAGTGGCAATATTCTCTAAGGATGCCACTGTGCCCACTGGGAGCAATTTATCTGACCAACATAACATCTTCACATATTTATTGGGGTAAAAAGAGCTAGTTAACTCTTACAAGAACCAAATTTAACTGATATGAGCACTTCCTAAGTATATTTATTATTCTTTTTTATCCCTAGAACTCTTAGCACATTTCCAAATCTATGATTTTACCTCACGTGAAAGTACCACAAGACTTCCTTGCCATAGGTCCCTCGGCCGTCACCAACTGCCTTTGAAAAAATTGTATAACTGTTAACTCTGCTTTTGGTCTAAAGTAAACTAGGTGCCTTTCAATATGATTTCCTGGATTGTTTTAATTCTCCAGGGAAGAAATTAGGAATGAGAGGTTAGTTGGGAATATATGTTAATTATTTCATTTGAGCACTCTTAAATTTACTTTGTGTCAGGCTGTTCTAAGTGCTTTACACATTGCAAATCATTTAATTCTCATAACTCTTCAATTTTCATCATATCACCTCTCTAGTACAACTTTCTTGGAATTTCAATAAGAATTTTTGAAATAAGATTTTTCTTAGAAATTCCAAAGGTGACTTTATTCCATCAAAATAAAGACTTAAGTTATATGTACTATCAAAAATAATCTCCTTCACAAAAGTATATTTCACTATGCTTTTCAACTTTTGAAATGCTTTAAATAGCATTATTATATTAAACGGCATTCTTATAAGTGCTATAGCATAGAAACGTTTGAGAGCACATTTTTTCTTCATGATACTGGAAATTTTATAATTTAGTGTTACTTTTGAAAACATGATCAATTTGTAATAACATGATTAATTTGTAATATAGCTATATTTGTTCCAGTTTTTTTTTTTTTTTTTTTTTTTGCCAGTAAAAGCACTGACATTAAAGTGATAACAAATGATCTATGAAATTTGGGAAGATTAGTAGTTTTGTCCTCTAATATCCTTTTAAGTTAGTAATTACTTTGAACATCAATTGTCTAAATTTACCAATTAAAAGACAAGTTGTCAGATGGGTAAAAAAATAGACTAAGTATATGTTGTCTACAAGAAATTGCATTAATATGAAGACATATATAGGTTAAAAGTAAATGGATGGAGAAAAATATAATATGCTAATACTAATCAAAAGAAGACAGGAGTAGTTATATTAATTTTAGACAGCGAGGACTTCAAAGCAAGGAAAGATATCAGATAAATAAGGGCATTACATAATAATAAGATAAATTATCCAAGAAGTATAACAATCCTTAACATGTATACACCCAATAAGAGAATGACAAACTACATGAGGCAAAAATTAATAAAGTTGCAAAGAGAAATAGATAAACCAATTATCATCACTGGAGACTTCAACATCCCCATATTATAAATGGGCAGATTCAGTAGGCAGAAAATCAATAAGGACAATCAACTGGATATAACTGACATCTATAACCACTTTCTCCAACAACAGCAGCATATACATTCTTTTCAAGCACACATAATATATTCATCAAGGCTGACTACATTCTGAGCCATAAAACACACCTTAATGAATTTAAAAGAATGGAAATCATATAGTGACTGCTCTTAGAACACAATGGAATTGAACTAGAAATAACAGAAAAATAACTAGAAAATTCCCTCTATTGAGTCATTTTTATCCTATTTTAATTCTTTAAACATATATATATATATGTAAAATAGTTGAAGCATTTATCTACTAAATCCAACATCTAGGCCCTCTGAAAGTCTATTTTTAGTGCCTGCTTTTCTTCCAGAGTATGGATCATGGCTTTCTTATTCTTTCATATTTCCTAATTTTATTGACAAAATTGTGCATTTTAGGTAATATGTTGTAGCAAGTCTGAATCCTGCTTTATTTTTTGTAACTTTCCTGCATCTCAAAGAATATATCTGGTTATATCTCTTCTCATATTTTTTATTCTAATTATTTTTTAGCCTAGTGTCTAAGAGGCTAAGACTGCAAAGCTGTCAGCCAGTGATAGGGGAAAAACATGTGCTCCTACAACTCAAGTCCTTAAGAATTTAAACCTTAGCCTAATTACCTGCATGTATGTTGAAATGCATTCAAAATACAGCCAGTCTTCCAGTCTTTCTAGGCTTCCACTTCTCAGATATCTGAAATATCTCAGGGATGAGAGATCTCAGGATCTCTCAAGTATCCCTTATGCATGTACATAGTTTCTTTGTCAGCCAGGAATGTGTCAGCCAGGACAGCTTATCTCACCCTTACATAGTTCTCCAGTATCCAGCCTCTCTGGCTAGGGCACTGTGTACCAACTAGGACTACAAACTATTCCTAGCAGAGTTACAGGTTTTGCCCTTTATTTCCCACTCAGTTCCCTACTATTAATGAAAAAAAAATCACCACAAGTTTTTAGCTTTCACCCCAAATCAAGTGTCCCTTTCTGGAAGCAAAGCTTCTGGTTATAGTGGTCAACCATGCTCTGTGAAAACTGTCCTAACTGATCAAGATGGGAAGAGAGAAGGAAGGGAGCAGCCCCACACTGCTCCCCGCACCACCCATGCAAAACACAGACTCTCTTCTTACCTGAAATTATGAATAATACCTTCCCAAATTTTTTTGCCATTGTTCTATTTCCAGATTCCTAATATGGTTTGTTTTGATAATTCTGTCTAATTTTGTACGTATTTTTGAGGAGGAGGATTCATTAAATTCCTCAAAGCCATAGCCAGAAGTCCCAGCCACAAGTTCTGCACATTAACCCAGACAATACTTTGGTATTCAGAGAAAACAGTTTCTTCATCTTTCTGTAAGTGTTCTAATATTCCTTCCCTTTGCCTTCCATGGGATCTCACTCTGCTAATGGAAAAATAAACTCCTTACTTGACAACATCCTGTTACTCTTGTTTAAATCTCTTTTGGTTACATGTTCAGTTAATTTAAGCAGTATCAGAGGACAAATAGTCTCTTGGGGATGACTGCTTCAATTGAGCAAGTATTGACAGTTGGGTTTCCTCTCTGATCATTGCTCTTAGCCTTAGAGTGGTGAGGTGATCCTGGTAATCTTCAGTCATTTCAGGCCCTCTAATGACACCCATCGATGAAATTCATCACCCCAAACTTTATTTTTGGTCACAAAGCTTAAAGCTGCCTTGCAATTATAATAATGTTTAAATATTCATATATGTGTGTGGGTGTACTTGAATGGGTGCATGTTTATAAAAAATCCATAGCATTGCTAATTTATTTGATATATTTAAGAATCGTAGTGACCAATTTTATAATCGCTATGCTTTTCTTCATGCTTTGAAATACTTAAGTGTTTGATTTTTTAAATTTAAAAGTCTGATCTATTAAATTTAAAAGAGTTTTATAAGTGGTAGGAAGCCTTTGTTGTCTAGATTGAGATGTAGATATTTTGAATGCTTGAGAAAAATAAACTAATTTTTTCATATAGCTTGAACCATCTTAAGGAATTTACCTAATGAAATTTGTAAACTGGTAAATACTTACGGTAATTCTCCACTGTCAAAATGATAAACTAAGTATTATTTGAACAAAGGACACAAGTAAAAGTGAGTGCCTTTAATTTTAACACAAATTTACTATATTTACAAGTGACTATTATAAGTGACAGGTTGTGTTACAAGTTTAAGGAGACTGAGATTTACAGATTGAATAATTGAATACTAAAAACAAAAATGCAAGCTTTGAATCAGTGAATTTTGGGGCCTATAGTACAGGCACTGTATTATTGTTAACTCAGTGCCTGTGTCCCAATTAAATAATCTAACACATTCCAAACATTTGATCCCTTGCATCACTCTACAACCAAGATGGTCTCAAGAAAAAGAAATAGAAATCAGGGAAACAGGGAAGCAGATGGAAAAGGGAGGTCTAAGAACTGACTTGATGGAGGAATGGTCAAGAAGTCAACAAAGATTGAGGGCTAATCACTGTTTTCCTCAAAGTTTTATCAAGGGCTCCATCTTGCCATATGCTTAATTTACATCTCAGATTCATAGTTTTTAATTCCCTTTAATTGAGTGTAAGCAGCAAATGAAATTAGATTCTCTTGGATATATGAGGGTGAACTCATAATTCTATGTATGAAGTAATGTGTTAGTTCAGTAATTGGTCTCCTTTCTTCTTTAGGAAAAAATGCAAGTCCAGTATTAGAGTTTGGTATAAATTAAGGAAAAAACCCACAAAATTTCCTTAGAAATGCTGTAGGCCAGCATTTCTGACCATACTGCAGTGGGAAACTGCACATTGCATTTGGTCATGATATCTATGTTTTCCAAAAAAATAGAGTATGAGATAAAACTATTGACCTGATAAGCTCCTTATTGAAACTGATGCATAAGATTAGCAACATTGGGACAGCTAGCTTTAGGACAAGGTAAAAGAGGGAAGAAGTTAGTTTTATTATGAAGATGTGAAAATATATGAGAAAGGTTTATAATGCAAATATAATAAGAAAAAGTGTGGGAAACCTAGTATTTAAAGTCTAATTAATATTGTTAAAATAAGAACAGTGTTACTGTGGAACACTAGTTTGAGGATTTAAAACTATAGTAGAGGTTAGTTTTCCATTGTTCTATTTATTAGCCCTTTTGCATCACTACAGTGTATGATAAAGAATATCCATAATAAAGAATTGCAGAAACTGTAAAAGATTGCATTTCTTCTGAATGGTCAATGAGGATTACAATTTCAGCCAGTCAGTTTTACTGCATTTCCATTCCCAGAGTCCAGTTTAAGAGGGTAACAGAAGAACTGTGTCTCACTGACCACTCATTTCTTCTCATCATTGCCTTTTTTTTTTTTTTTTTTTTTTTTTTTTTTTTTT